>NW_027412530.1:0-153879 GCF_025532065.1 Leptinotarsa decemlineata | reverse complement strand
ACTGTGTTGCTGTTTTATCAGCTATTTTCCTCAATGGAATAGACAGAGGTTGAAAAATCTTTTGCAATGACTCATCTTCTTCGGATTTGTCCAATTTTCAGAGCCAAATATTTTTTTCGAATGATGCGTGCAATTTCGTTGATTTTTTCTTTCGATTAACATCAACTTCTTTGCTCAACGGTTTCATGATGGTGAATGAAACTACATCACGCCATGTGTATACTCTTATATTTGTCGAATCCTTGACGATAACGTCCACCATTCTTATCGAAATCTTTCATTATTACACGGTTCCATATCGATGTTGCCAACATTCGGCACACATTCTCTTGAATTCATCGAAAGACATGTCGGGAGAGACGTGTTCATCGATACATGTTTCAAATTCATTTCATCCTGTTTGATAAGTACAATCATATTGCAATTGTCTCGTATCAATTGTTTGGGGGATTTTTGATATGTCTGACGAAGATAGGCGGCGTCATTGTTCTTATGCTACATACAGAAAAAATATTCGCGAATTTTCTGTTGGCCATCACATGGACATCATCGAAAATGAATATGGATTTGATTTGGCTACGTGAGGACTTATGATATCCTCATTTTCCCTGAACGGATAATATCCCAACCCCTTGACTTTACTGAAATTCTTGAACCACTTGATATTCAGGTTGATACAAATGATTTTGAATATACGTAGATATTTTCAAAATTTGGCGCCATTCGGGTGGAATAGCATGTTAAGATAGCGTTTGTCTTTCCACAACCACTCGGCCACAAATTATTGCACGAAACGAATGCTTCCCAACTACACTACTATTGTTGGCTTCATTGAAAAAGTCTTAATTTTCAATAGGTAATGTCTTGTCTTGTTGAACGACTTTCATGATGCGATGCTGGATAATGAGTGCGCTACGGTTATAAATGAAAACATCATAGTCATCACCCAATCATTCTCAATGTTGACTTACTCGGTGTAGGTGTCGTCAATTCGATCATCAATAAGCTCCCGTTCGAATTACATCTACCTGGTTATCAGTTTTGCGGACCAGGCACCAAATTGAAAAAGAGATTGGAACGCGGTGACACCGGTGTGAATCCTTTGGACGAATACTGTAAAGATCACGATATCGTGTACTCTCAAAGCGACTCATTAGAAGACCGTCATAAAGCAGATCAAGTGTTGGAAAATAGAGCTTGGGAAACGCGTTAAATCGAAAGACGCTAGATTTGGTGGAAAAGCTGCAGCTTGGCTCGTAACTACAACAATGAAAGCGAAACGTAAGCTC
The DNA here is from genome assembly GCF_025532065.1 of Leptinotarsa decemlineata. NCBI lineage: Eukaryota > Metazoa > Arthropoda > Insecta > Coleoptera > Chrysomelidae > Leptinotarsa > Leptinotarsa decemlineata. The sequence goes on along the minus strand of NW_027412530.1, from coordinate 152,590 downwards.
GACATGGGGTTGTCCTTTCGACGTTATATGCTTCAAAAAATTACTAAGAATTGGGAGCCACATCCTACCAATATTAAGAATCTAGTGCTTCGGCTTTGCGAGCTGCTAAAATGGCTTGAGTCAAACTGGAGGACGTAAGAATATACGGATACCTAGGATAATACCATTCGAAGCGAAATCTGGAGGAATCCTTCCCCTCATACCTATATTCGGTGCCCTTTCAGCTTAGGGTTCGTTGGCAGGTGGAGCAGGCGCTATCGCAAAAACCGTAATAGATGCTAAAAATGCCAAAAAGAAACTTGAAGAAGATCAACGCCACAATAAAGCTATTGAACATTTAGGTTCCGGTTTGTACCTACGCAAAACACCTCGAGGATTTGGTCTGTTCCTAAAGAAACAACAGCAACGCAAAGGGCGAGGTCTTTACTTGAAAAAGCAAAAAAACTCCTACTGAAGCTACCCCATAGAGCATTATACGATTCGGAAATTCAAAAATGTGCCCGTCAAATGAGAATTCACATTTTCGTGGAGTCTTTATGCGCGACACGTTGCCAACTCGTGGTCCTCGACTGCGAGAATGTGCTGTAGTGCTGTATTGAATTTGGATTCTCGATTGAATAAAGGCACTCATTGGATAGCTTACATTAAAAACGGCAATGCTGTACAATATTTTGATAGTTTCGGTAATCTCAAACCTCCAATGGAATTGGTCAGATATTTTGGAGGGGTTATAACGATTACATATAACAATGATCAGTATCAAAATTTTGACCAGAGTAATTGCGGACATCTGTGCCTACAGTTTCTGCTCCATAGTGTCTGCAAAAATGGTTGGAGATAAATCTTTGCGAGATTTAACCGATGCTGAGTTGAAAACTTTATCGATCGACTATTTGATTGAGAATGCTAAACCTTGGGAATTATTGGATGTTTGGCATAGATTACCAAAGGACTACCAACATCGATTCGCTTTGCAGATTCGTTTACCATGTTTCATCCATTACCGACATGAGGTACCACCACCTACATCAGCTGCGTCATCGCTACAAGAAGCAATGTATTATGGTCCTGTGAGTTCGCAAATAGAATGTTATCATTGTAGAAATAAATGATTTTTATGTGAAATGTTGTTGTTGTTGTTTAAATCATTATTAAAGGAGATGTCATACTGACATTATATCAGTCATATCTATGATATCAACGCTAACGAGTCGTTCTTCGACGCTCTCCATCGATTTCAATCCACCCATTCGGTTAGATTCTGATTCTGAATATACTTTGGCTTTGCTCAGTTTCCATTCGTACAACAGTATACCCAACATTGGAGAAGGTACGAAATTCTACTACTATGAAAACGCAGACAAAACTAAACAGAAATTGGATCTTACGAAATTGGTGACATTGAAGAATTATTGAACAAATACATCACGCCTAAAACGTTCAAGGAAAACCCTGAGGATTTTTTCTATCTGAAACCGAAAAAATAATACGCTGAAAAGTGAAATATTCTGTCTGAAGCACTCGATTGATTTCCAACCTGCAAATAGCTTGGCTCACATACTGGGGTTTTCATCTACTGTTCTCAAACCAAACTTACATCACGAATCCGATCTACCTGTTGATATCATTAAAGTACGCATCATACACATAGATAGCAACATAACGTTTGGAGCCTTCTACAACGACACACCGACTCATACGATATACGAATTTGCTGTTGGTGTTGATCGGGGTATGCAATTGACGAAATACCTAATCACCCATTTACCTACCTATTGCACATAGAGAAGAAATAAACAATATCACGCTGCGAGTGCTCGACCAACATTCTAGGCTCATAGATTTCCGAAACGAAGAAATAATAATTCGTTTGGAATTGAAGCGGAAGTATGGTGCTGACTATCTATAGAAATAATACACCTCCATACCCCAAGTCAGTCTTCACCAAGTCCTTCACTAGTCGACAACTATTGACAACAGAAAAATGAATTGTTTCTGGAATCTCTTGGTTATCATGTTGTCCAATCAAGTGTTCAACATTTTTCGAAAACCGCAAATCGATGAGTCCATACAAAAGGTAGAAAGGCGGACCTACTATCCATATGTCAAATCTTTTTGCAACAATGATGTTATTGAAATCAACATTAATCAATCTGATGCCTACGATGCTTTGTACGATAGTCTGCTGTTCATTAGTGGAAAAAGTTGAGAAGACTAAAGGGGACGGTGAGGTGTCATTCGTAAACAATGCTGGTGCTTCCATTTTTCAATCTGCTAGTTATGAGCAGAGTGGTGAGGAATTGGAAGCAGTTCGTGAACTTGAAATTGTTAGTACTGTTAGAGGCTTTCTCATCTACACCGACGAAGATATCAAACACTTGGCCACCTCCGGTTGGACTTTCCCCAACAATACAGGCGTCATCAACACAACTCATCTAACATTCAACTTGCTCATACCCATGAAGCATTTTTTGAATATCTTCAACGATTATCAGTGTGTTTCCTACGGTAAACATACCATTCGATTAGTACGAGCTGGAGATGATAGCAACTGTTTTAAAATAGAAGAGACTCCTGCTGCACTAACACCGAAAACGGAAGTTAAATTGGAAATTGAAAATATCGAACTGAAAGTTAAACGACTCTTTCCGCATGATCAAATTAAATTGCAACTTTTGAAAGCTATCCAAGCAGACACTCCTATTCTCATACCGTTCAGAAAATGGGAACTTCATATGCTGCCTGCTCTCACACAAGGTGCAAAAAATGAAATATGGGCCGTCAAGACTTCTTCGTTCTTCGAAAGCCCTCGCTATGTAATTGTATGTTTCCAAAAAAATCGTGACTACACTAAAGTCAACAATGATCCAACAATATTCAATCATTCGAATATTACCAATATAACGCTCACTCTTAACGCTGAGAATTACCATAAGGAAAATATGCATTTGAATTTTGCAAAGGGGAATTTTTCGCAAGCTTATTTCAACTACTCACAATTTGGTCTCAGCTACAAAATAACCAATCAACATAATCCTCTTCTCACTTCCACCGTCTTTACGGACAAAGCTCTCTTCGTCATCGATCGTTCCAGAAGGGATGAGAGCATCAAAGTTCCAGTGTTGATGTAAAACTTGAATCGAAGCATCCGAGGGATTTCCTCAAAATACTAGAGCCTATTGCATAATTGTGCATGACACTGTCATAGAACACCTCCCACTCAGCGAATTCAAAAAAAATGGAACTGAACATGTGATTTTGCTTCAGTATCAATCGAAGAGTCAACATGAGAATAGCTGTTGTAGATATTCAGGCTTCACCGTCGAGCAAAAATCCCATCCTAAAGAAATAGCCATAAGGATTGGAATTCAGTGTAGTTACTTGTTATTGCTTCCAAACACACCATTTTCCAGTTTGAGTAAAGAAGATCGCCGTACCGCCTGTTACTTGGAGCGAAACATTCACGGATTGAGGTATTTCTCTGGCTTTGTGGAATATAGTCAATTGGATGCCATCCTCATGGAAAATCTACAAGGTGTCGATGTCATTTATATGCGAGGACATCAAAAACATGACTTTCTAACTGAAAATTTTTACGAGTTGAATATACCGACACGCGTTGTGAATTTGGAGGTCTATGACAATACAACATGGATGGTTCCGACATTCGACAACAACGAAGGTGTCTCACCCTGTATGCATCACATTCGCAAGCGAACCAACTACAATTGCAGTCTCCGAAACGTAGATATTTTATACAAATGGCTTTGTGATATATGTTTTTTCTCAAATGGTATATTTTGACGCACCCTGTACTCTTCGACTTCATGTTTGTTTTCAATGATGTATTTTGAGACACCCCGTATACAATGACGGATCGCAGGTTGTCGTATCCTTCTTCAACCAATAGATAGTTCAGCTAGTGACTCATAGATGACTCTGTGTGTTCTATAACTTAATTTTCAAACGGCAACGCTACATTACTCCATAAACATTGATTTATTGTACAACTGGCAACACCTGCTTGCACTAGCAACCGGTAAATCTCGATACCATCTCCATCTCTCTTTGCATCGATTACGTCACATGCGTCTCCCGCTCTTACACACACATACACATCTTTACATGAAATATTAATATTTCCCAAATTAAGTATATTTTCCTATCTACAATATGATAATGACGATTACATTCTACGGAAATCAAAAATAAAAATGCTGTCAAGTATAATGAATGAGTCAATTTCGGTCCCGACAAAACTAACGCTATAAATACCCAACATTCGCAGTTAACTTCAATATCTTACGATGGTGTAGAGGCTAAGGACAATGTCTACCGCGCGGACGACCCCAGGTTCGAATCTCATAAACTATAAACTTTTTTTAATTAAAATCACGTGACTGGAACGTGACAAGGGGGCTGAGGGAGCTGATAGGTTAGGTGGAGTACCAAGGGGGCCGATAGGTTAGGTGGAGTACCAAGGGGGCCGAGGGGCGGAGTTCCACGCTTAAATCGCTACTATACTCGTTCCATCCTGCGTCGATTTCGATGACGTTTCCCCCACTCCCGTTTGCGCCAGAATCCGCCTTGTTCATCTACTATGAGAATGTTGTACTATGCCCTTATCGAGTCGAGACTGCAGTATGGGATCCTGGTTTGGGGAAGTGCCTTAGAAGTACACCTGAAACAGTTAATAATTTTGCAAAAATACTTCCTAAAAATGATCCATAAAAAAGTGAGGAATTACCCATCTGAAAGACTATTTACTGAAACAAAGATTTATGACTTGAGGCAACTCCACTATTTCAACATTATGTTACATACGTACAAAAACAAAAATAACATACTACAAAAATTAGACCACACTTACCAAACTAGACAAAAATCAAATTTGTATACGAAAACAACTGCAACTAAAAGGATTCTTGGCCAGAGAAATCACTATTACTTATGCCAAAAGGTATTCAACCATGTTCCTGAAAACTTGAAAAAAGAAATAATCATGACGAATTCTATCAGTGTCATCAAAAAAAGGATAAAACAATATATATTCAGTTTGCAGAGAAATAATGTAGATGATTTCCTGAATTGTAAATGAGAAATATACATTAGATTTAAATTCGTGTTATCAAATAAATTCATCAATTAAGGTATACATATGTAAAAGGAATAGTTATTTAATTGCCAACTGACATGGAAATTGCATTCATTGCTATGATACATGTGTACTCACCGGATTCCCATGTACAACCTCGAGTTTCTGTGGGATTCATGTTTGTTTACTGTAGGTTTATTCTGTAAAACTTCACCATATCCATGCACTTGGTAACTAAACAATGTTACTAATTCTATAGTACTCTTTCAATTTATTGATCTATAATATGCTTTTAGTATTGTAATGATTTATATTTACTATTGTTATATTTTTATCTTGTTTTACAAAATTTTACTGCATCAATTTTATATATATGTTAAAAATTTGCAACCTACATTGTATTTCATGATTTAATTTAAAATACTCAAGGAATAAAATAACTATTAATAAACCACCCTCACCGCGGACAGCCAATGGCTTTGCGGTTCCTCTCCTTGTTCATTTGTTTTACATAGTTTATAAGATATAATGTTGAATTTTATCCAAATAAACATTATTATTATTATTATTATTATTATATCAAATAAACATTGTCATTTCTAGAACTGGCCAAATTAGAAATCTTTACATTCTGTAAGTAAATTCTAAATTTCATGTACCTGCTTTCTGATCTCAATTACCAAGGTATCATTATATTTACATGGTTCAATTAAAATGTTACCTATCTTATTAACGACATACAATGAATTCGATATGCGGACGGACGACTATTTCAGAAAATGGGTATTTAAATTCTATGATATCCATCTGAGCATATCACATAGTTGGTGCTTAGCGACAGTTACGCTTTGAATAGCATAAAAACGTTTCTGTTCAGTATATCTAATAACGAATGACTACGAGAAACACCATTCATTTTTGAACTGCTTGTGGACTAGTTTCTAGTATTTGATATAGTTTTCATTCTGAAAATCGCACAATCTTTCAATGGAGAATAACAATGAAAACATTCTAGATAATTTGGAAAATTACGTTTTCTCTGAGAATGGGTTCGCAACAAGTTCGGATGCAGTTGCATTTCTGAACAGTAATCCTTCTACTGGTTCTTTACTTTCTGAAGACTTGAACCTGTCAAACCAAGACAGGCAATCAGCAGCAGTGGAAAACAGTATTTCGGCGAAGGGACCAGAACAGCATGTGGAACAGGGAGCGAAATATACTGAAGGAGCGATATCAATGTTGGAGACGGTATTTGAAGAAACTCAAGTAAGTTATCAACCGAGGATCAATTCTCGTATCATGCAACCACCATCACAAATGCTACGTCTAGCGCCTTCGAGTGATTTCAGTGCTTTCTCTCCTATGATACAGCGAGAAAGTACCGGCGAATCCAGTACTATGGAGGGGCAGAATTCCTTTAATTGCCATACTTCTCCTTATCCTTTCCTTTATAACGTCTCGAAACTGTCAAACCAAGACAGGCAATCAGCAGCAGTAAAAAACGATATTTCAGCGAAGGAACTCGAACAGTATATGGAACAGGAAGCGAAATATACTGATGAAGCAATGTCAACGTCGGAGATTGTGTTTGAAAAAACCCAAGGGAGTCATCAACCGGGGATCGATTTCCGTATAAGCCAAACACCATCACAATTGCTACATCTGGAGCCTTCAAATGATTTCAATGCTTCATCTCCTATGACATTGCGAGAATTTACCAGTATATCCATTACTATGGAGGGACAGATATCCTATAATTGTCTTGATTGTAAAAGACAGTTTGCCTCTCTGGGCTTTTTGAAACGGCATTATAATTCTGCCATTCATAAAAATATGGTTTTGAAGAATAGTGCCAACTCACATCAGACGACAAATAGCAACGGAGCAGCAAAGCACTCACATCTTAATGGAGATATGCGTGGAATGTCATCTTCCATTGGAGATTCAGGTGGATCGCAGACGGATATGCAGCTGACTCACCAGCGAGGCTTCGGCCTTGAAACAACTGGAAATAGACTCTGAGGGGACAGCGGTTCTGGAACGTATAAACATGAATGCGATCAATGTAACATGTATTTCTCTAAGCAATGTTACCTCAGACAGCATAGAAAATCGATACATGATGGTGACAAACCCTTCAGGTGTGTTAAGTGCGGCAAAAGATTCAGCAGTGAGGAGGTCTTGCAGAAACATGTCGAAAGGCACTGGAGAGACAAACCCTTCAAATGTGTGCATTGTTTTGAAACGTTTAATTACAAATGGGATCTTACTCGGCACATGTATCATCATACAGATACCAAACCGCACTATTGCCCCATTTGCGGTAAAGGTTACAGTAGAGGGGACCATATGAGAAGACATACTTTGACGCATGGGAAATAATTTCAAGATATCGCACCCTGAGAATGAAAGTGGTTGATTTCAAGAAATACAGTTTGTTGTATATGAGCAAGAAAGTCTTCAAAAAATTGTAGTATTGAATACATCTCAATATAACTCTTCTGTGTTCCGACGCATTATATCGATTCTTAGCAGATTTATAGGTTAGCCTTTTAAGTACACCGTGACCAAGTAACAGCTGAATTGAATAAGGTTTGCAGCTCACGGTCAGCGCCGACAAAGTTAGTGCCATTGTCAGAAAATAATTCAAGAGACTTTCCTCTCCTAGCAAAAAAGCGCTCAATACTAGTTTCAATTTAAGTCACTATTGCAAAATTATATTATAAGTCTGTTTATGACGCATATTGGAGAGCATTCTGTTGACATAATAAATAATAAGTCATTTTTGTACTGGAAGTTCTGTGAATGCGAAGTAATAAATTAAAATGCAAAGTTTTAAAAATGTATATTTATTTTGAGTCTTTGCAACAGTCTCGATAACGTTTCATTTAAGTGTTATCATTAATGAGGTTGTAGTAACTAATTGCCACTTTTGACTGGAAAATAATAAATTATTTCAGAAACGTAGTCTTACGTTACCCTTAATTCACATTACGCTTACGAACTGAAAAGTCTGATGTTTATTCAATTCAGCAAACAATCTTTGGATATCTGAGAAAAAAAAATCAATATATTATAGTAGTAACTATATATATTCCGCTCAATGTCTGCTACCATGTTTTTTTTCCATATTTACCAAAATTTATTTTTGTTTGTGCATAAGCATCCGGCCAATCTTTGGATAGCTAAGTAAGAAAATTATTATATTATAGTAGTAACTCAACCCTTGGCATTCATTTTTTCGAAAGTTGGGAAATTTTGCTGATGAGGTTGGGAAAATGTGGATTCCCTCCCCCCCTGGTATTTCTTTTCGCTACGGCCCTGGTGACATGTTATTTTTAACAGGATTATTGATGGCTTTCTGTGAAATTTGAAACCGAAGTGTTGAATGTAGTAATGAGCTATCATAATATCAGAATTAGATTGGTTTTCTTTATCGCAACTCCAGTCATTTGGAATAGGTGGATTGGTGATTGTCACACGATACTGATTTTCTACACATTAAGTAACATCGCTATTGAGATATTCAACCAAAGGCTCCTGTCTTGTTTTTTTTTCATCAGTCTGTAATTTTGGAGGTGTTATTTTCATCAAACTAAACATCTCTTGAACTAGGAGTAGATGAACAAGGAGGGAACGAGCGTAAAATCCAATGTATTTTCCAATGGAGCTGAACTTTTTGCAATTTTTGGTTCGAACAGGAGTGGGGGAAACGTGTGACGTCATCGACGCAGGATGGAACGAGCGATTCAAGCGTGGAACTCTGCCCCTCGGCCCCCTTGGTACTCCACCTAAAACCTATCAGCTCCCTTAGTACTCGGCCTCCTTGGGATTCCGCATCAGCGCTCAGGCCCCCTTGTCACGTGATTTCAATTAAAAAAAGTTTATAGTTATGAGATTCGAACCTGGATCCTCCGTGCCGTAAACATTGTCCTTAGCCTCTACACCAGCGTAAGATATTGAAGTTAACTGCGAATGTTGGGTATTTATAGCGTTAGTTTTGTCGGGACCGAAAATGACTCGTTCATTATACTTGACAGCATTTTTTTTTTATTTCCATAGAATGTAATCGTCATTATCATATTGAAGATAGGAAAATATACTTAGATTTGGGAAATAATTGAAATTTCATATAAAGATCTGTATGTGTGTGTAAGAGAGAGAGACGCGTGTGACGTAATCGATTCAAAAATTTACGTGGCTTTGCGTATAGGATATTGAGAGATTCATTTGAATGATTTATCGTACAGAATTGTTTCATGTCCTGTTATCAGTAACCCCACAAAGATAAGCGCTCGATTCATCGATACAAAAGTATATGAATACAACAAAAGTTATAGAACACACAGAGTCACTAGCCGAACTATCTATTGGTTGAAAAAGGACACTGTAAACACTAGACTTATGAGACTGCATCTGTCAAATGTCAATACATGTCAGCATGGCAGGTTCGGCGTCGCCGGTTGTACAATAAATCGTTGTTTATGGGGCAATGTAGCGTTACCGGTTTTGAAATTATTCGTGAATGACTCGATGAAAATTGGAAGCGTTAAAGTTATATATTAGTAATGATGAATCCGATTTGAGAAAAAACATTACAGATTGGTGAGGCTGTATCGTTTCAAAGTGCGATCTCTCAATGCTATAACAAACACGGCGTCAAAGTGTACAGGGTGCGTCAAAATACATCATTTGATAAAAAACATAAGAGTTCCACGAGGCTGTAAGTTTTCAACGTGCGATCCTCAATGTGTACAAGGTATCTCAAAATACATCTTTGAAAAACAAATATGACGTCGAAGTGTACAGGGTGCGTCAAAATATAGGAAAAAACATGTCGATTTGAAATATGATATTATTGTGTATACAGGGCGTTTCAAAATAAATCATTGAAAATAAAACATGTCGATTCAACAGAATTCCAGCGTTCCAACATGTCGGAAGTCTCGTATCTTTGTTAACCAAGTTAGCATCATCAGGAGAAGAAGGAAATGACACCAAACGTGTCGAGGAGGTACTGTTTTGCGTGCGACCGTTTTCCGTGCGTTTTCGATCGTTTTTCGTGCGTTTTTGATCGTTTTCGATCGTTTTTCGTGCGTTTTCGACCGTTTTCCGTGCGTTTATTCGTTATCGTTTCATCGTTATTGTCGTAACCGTTTTTTGTGTTTCAATATGACAGTCATTTATCATTTAACGCGTTTCGCTAACCAAGTTAGCATCATCAGGAAATGACTAAAGTCCATGCTTTGTCATATGAAGATTCATTTCGCAAATTCTCAGACTCTTGAACGGAAACTTGTGAAACACTCAACCTAACTTCTGTTAAAGAGTAGTGTCGGCCAGCTAATCAGAATGGAGAAATCAAATATCGCTCGATTGATTGTGCTAGATGAAATTGAACTGGAGAATGTGGATCGAATAATAATAATAATAGTGATAAAACATTGAAACCTTGAAAGTGACGTAGTCATCGTGGGAGGTGATGGCGTGTGTGATAATTTGTGAAAATTGATGAGTAATTACAAGAAATAATAGCACAACTGTCAGAAGGTCTCTAAGTTGTATATTCGCTAATAATGATCGGATCGTCGCGTACAGCACGTCAAATGAGAGGATAAGAAATGCAGAAGTCAACAACGGAGAGAAATCGAAGATGACGCAACATGTCATAAGGGTACTAAACCAAATATTTGTTAATGATAGTTGAATTTCAACGTGCAGTACATCAAATGGAAGGGAAACGAATACAGAGTGTACCGACAGAGAAAAAACAAAGATGGTGTAACGAATATAATATCCAACGCCCAATGTGAAATAGCATAGAAAAAATTGCAAATTCAACAAAAATCACTGAAAAAACTTCTATTTGAAAAATGTTGGGTTGTGAATAACTATAAGTCTATTCCAATTGCAGAAGCTTGATGCAAAACGCAGAATTTATTGACAAAGGAAATGAAAAAACCATTGTATACTGAAACATATGATATATTTGGATTCCTTAGGGTGAGAAGGATTCGAATCCATCAAAAAACGACCACTTTCAGTTTCCACTTCCGGTCGTTTGATTCCGATGATTTTGACAGCATCCAAGGTGCATTTCAATTATTGCATATCATTAAAGAAAACAAACTCTTTGTAATTCTGCGTGGATAATTTTATAATTTTCTTGACAAAACATTTATTATACAATGTTGATAACGTGTTAACCAGGAAGTTTGTATATATATATATATATATATATATATATATATATATATATATATATATATATATATATAAACAATTCCTTGGAGTTATTTGGGATAGCAGCGAAGCGCAAGTGTACTCTTATAACATTATATTTCCAATATTTAGACATTGGTTATTGTCATCATCAGGGAGCTAAGATGATAGATTTTGAATTAATACAGAACTTAAGGTAACAGACAGATACTTACAATGTTAGTGAGATTGGTCGCAATTGAGTTGAATTGAAATTAAAATATGTTGTGATCATGATAAAAACACGTAACAACTGTAAAATTACAAGACATATGAAGTAAGTGAAAGCTACAAAATATATACGTTAAATGAGGAAAATTCATAAAATTGTGTTTTTTTAAATTTGAGAATGAACGTGGTGACCTTAGGTTAGAAACACATCACTTGTCAATTCATTAAATTTTGAAGAAGAAGTAGACTTGGCATTTGCCGCTGGTGCAATTAATCAAAGAGTTACAGTTGCCCCCAGAAGAAAGAGTTATGTTGTATTATTTTTTTGTTGATAAGTTGATAAATGAATTTAAGTAATGTCAAATGAGTTGTCTTTGAAGGAATTCCAATGTTTGTCTATAAAAAGTAAATAGGAATATATTTCACTCAAATGTTGTGAGTCTGTTTTTTTATTCAGACAATTTTGTGATTGCGAAATGTAAGTCATTTCAAGGAATAATCTTTTAGAAACATTCCTCTCTTTGGTCAAAATTTTTACTGAGTTAAAGTCCATTACATGTCCATTATTATAAACATGTTCACTAAGGGTACACCTTTCTGGATGAAGTCTACAGTCACTTTTGTGTGCAGATATTCTGTCTTTTAATAATCTGGCAGTCTGACCAATGTATTCAGCACTGCAACTTATACAAGGGATACTATAAACCACTTGAGATTGAAATTTTGTTGGGATTTTATCTTTTAAGTTTGAAAAAAGAGAATTAATTGTTAATATAGGTTTGTGTGCAATTTTTATATTATCAATATTTTTGAAAATTCGTGTGAGTTTGGGTGTAATTTCACTGGTATATGGTAAGGAAGTAAAAAGATAAATATTTATCTGAATTTCATTATTATTATTATTGATATCATTGTCCTGACTTGGAGAGATTGAAGGACGAACGTTATGATCTATTTCATTTGGAGACGTGTTGAACAATATCTTGTTTAATAAGGTTTTAGGATATGAATCAAATAGATGGAATTACTAAAAAAAAACTTGCCTCTTACACAGGTATCATTCCAAAATTTTATGCTCTTCCCAAAATTCATAAACCTACTTTATCTTTAAGGCCCATCATTGCCTCTATAAATAATCCTACAGAATCTTTGGCATCTTTTTTGACGGATATATTGACAAAGGCTCATGATTATGATAATCCATATTACATAAAAGACTCTTTTGAAGTCTCTTCAAAATTCAATAGAATTCAACTTCCAGAAAATTATGTGTTAGCCAGTTTGGATGTGGTTTCACTGTTCAGTAATATTTACCTTGATATTTGCCTTAGAGCCATTCATAATAATTGGAATCGTATCAGTAATTTTTGTAATATTCATAAAGATGACTTCATGCATCTTCTGACCTTCTTGTTCAATAATACATATTTTTCTTTTAATAACAAAATATATAAACGAAATTTTGGTACACCAATGGAAGCCAAAATGAGCCCCATTCTAGGTAACTATGTAATGGATGACCTGTTAGACAATGTCCTAAATGTCCTTCCTTACCATGTTTTTTTCTTAAAAAAATATGTCGATGACATAATCCTTGCCCTTCCCTATACAGGAGTCACAGAAATCGTTGAAATCTTTAATAGTTATGACCCCTATATAAAATTTACCATCGAAAAGGAAGACGATGAACAAAGTGTTCTATTTGTAGACACTAAACTCATTCGCACTTCCACTAATATCGTACTTATTGACTGGTACAGAAAGCCAATAAGTTCAGGTAGATACATGAACTATTGGTCACTACATAAACTATCAATGAAAGTCAATTTGGTCAAACAGATGAAACAACGTGTTATCAGAATTTCGGACTCGTCCTTTCATTTGAAAAATTTCAAAATCCTTTTAAACCTCTTTGTACAAAATTCATATCCTAAAACCTTATTAAACAAGATATTGTTCAACACGTCTCCAAATGAAATAGATCATAACGTTCGTCCTTCAATCTCTCCAAGTCAGGACAATGATATCAATAATAATAATAATGAAATTCAGATAAATAATTATCTTTTTACTTCCTTACCATATACCAGTGAAATTACACCCAAACTCACACGAATTTTCAAAAATATTGATAATATAAAAATTGCACACAAACCTATATTAACAATTAATTCTCTTTTTTCAAACTTAAAAGATAAAATCCCAACAAAATTTCAATCTCAAGTGGTTTATAGTATCCCTTGTATAAGTTGCAGTGCTGAATACATTGGTCAGACTGCCAGATTATTAAAAGACAGAATATCTGCACACAAAAGTGACTGTAGACTTCATCCAGAAAGGTGTGCCCTTAGTGAACATGTTTATAATAATGGACATGTAATGGACTTTAACTCAGTAAAAATTTTGACCAAAGAGAGGAATGTTTCTAAAAGATTATTCCTTGAAATGACTTACATTTCGCAATCACAAAATTGTCTGAATAAAAAAACAGACTTACAACATTTGAGTGAAATATATTCCTATTTACTTTTTATAGACAAACATTGGAATTCCTTCAAAGACAACTCATTTGACATTACTTAAATTCATTTATCAACTTATCAACAAAAAAATTATACAACATAACTCTTTCTTCTGGAGGCAACTGTAACTCTTTGATTAATTGCACCAGCGGCAAATGCCAAGTCTACTTCTTCTTCAAAATTTGATAAATTGACAAGTGATGTGTTTCTAACCTAAGATCACCACGTTCATTCTCAAATTTAAAAAAACACAATTTTATGAATTTTCCTCATTTAACGTATATATTTTGTAGCTTTCACTTACTTCATATGTCTTGTAATTTTACAGTTGTTACGTGTTTTTATCATGATCACAACATTCATATTTTAATTTCAACTCAACTCAATTGCGACCAATCTCACTAACATTGTAAGTATCTGTCTGTTAACTTAAGTTCTGTATTAATTCAAAATCTATCATCTTAGCTCCCTGATGATGACAATAACTATTGTCGAAATATTGGAAATACAATGTTATAAGAGTACACTTGCGCTTCGCTGCTATCCCAAATAACTCCAAGGAATTGTTCGTAACTAGTCAGCAAAGACTACCTCTCTCTCTCCCTCTCTCTCTCTCTATATATATATATATATATATATATATGTCAGACCTTAAAGGAATTGTATTCTCCATTGCAACACGTTCCACATTTAAAGATAGGTATATTTCATGCAGACATATGACTGAACATGGTGAACAACAGTTTATAGAATGCGTGAATACTGTAAATTGGAAAATATTTCACGAAATAAACAATCCTGATGAATCTACAAACTTCCTGGTGAACATGTTATCAACATTGTATAATGAATGTTTTGTCAAAAAAATTATAAAAATATCCACGCAGAATTACAAAGAGTTTGTTTTCTTTAATGATATGCAATAATTGAAATGCACCTTGGATGCTGTCAAAATCATCGGAAGTGGTCGTTTTTTGATGGATTCGAATCCTTCTCACCCTAAGGAATCCAAATATATCATATGTTTCAGTATACAATAGTAGATGAACAACGTATGTTCTGGACCAAAATCCCATGTATTTTCTCATGGAGCTAAACTTTCTGCAATTTTTGGTTCAAACAGGAGTGGGGAAACGTGTGACGTCATCGACGCAGGATGGAACGAGTTTCGTAGCGATTCAAGCATTCACGGCCCCCTTAATACTCCACATCACCGCTCAGGCCCTCTTGCGACTCTTCCTCACCCCTCGGCCCCCTTGGGATTCCGCATCAGCGCTCAGACCTCCATGTCACGTGATTTTAATTAAAAAAAAGTTTATAGTTATGAGATTCGAACCTGGATCGTCCGCGCCATAGACATTGTCCTTAGCCTCTACACCATCGTAAGATACTGAAGTTAACTGCGAATGTTGGGTATTTATAGCGTTAGTTTTGTCGGGACCGATAGTGACTCATTCATTATACTTGACAGCATTTTTATTTTTATTTCCATAGAATGTAATCGTCATTATCATACTGAAGATAGGAAAATATACTTAGATTTGGGAAATAATTAATATTTCATGTAAAGATGTGTATGTGGGTGTAAGAGCGAGAGACGCGTGTGACGTAATCGATGCAAAGAGAGATGGAGATCGAGGTTTTACCGGTTGCTAGTGCAAGCAGGTGTTGCCAGTTGTATAATAAATCAATGTTTATGGAGTAATGTAGCGTTGCCGGTTTGGAAATTAAGTTATAGAACACACAGAGTCATCTATGAGTCACTAGCTGAACTATCTATTGGTTGAAGAAGGACACTGTAAACACTAGACTCATAAAACTGCATCTGTCGAATGTCAATACATGCCAGCATGGCAGGTTCGGCGTTGCCAGTTGTACAATAAATCAATGTGTATGGAGTAATGTAGCGTTGCCGGTTTTGGAATTAATCGTGAACTACTCGACGAAAATTGGAAGCGCGAAAGTGATATATTTTATAATAATGAATCAGATTCAAGAAAAAATATTAAAACCTGCTATCCGTCATTGTATACGGGGTGTCTCAAAATACATCATTGAAAACAAACATGACGTCGAAGTGTACAGGGTGCGTCAAAATATACCATTTAAGAGAACGTTCCGAATGTGGGTGAAATTCCAAAGAAATATGCGTGAAGGCTAGTGTAAACAATGGAAATTGATTCGTTCGACATCAGTCAATGAGGGTCAGTTAGCAGTATTTGCGCAGGTGCAATTCCAAAGAATACACCATTCAAATGTGAATTGAAAAAGATATTTCAAGATCGTCATTTAAAAAAAAACTGTTGAATTTGTTCCAGAATACGCAACAAGATTAGAGTAGTACAACAATTATGAAATTTAATTAAAAAAATGAAAATTTTTATTGAGTAAATGTTATTTCATTTCAAGTTGGTAAAAATAAATAATATAGGTATGCAGAATTATCGCTATCACTTATCGATAAAGCCAGACACGTGGCTCAAAGTGACGAAACAAAGACTCTTTGTTTGATTGCATAATATTTTCCTATTCTTATCCAAGGTGACATTGATCACTGTCAATGCCGAATCAGTGTTTTTCATGTTCACTTCATGAATTTTTATTGCAAGATTTTTTAAACGTCTTTGACTTTTTCACAAAAAAATTATTAAAATTCAATGTAATTCAAAGGTGGTGAGAGTTGTTGTTGAATTATCATCAATTTGCCAAAATTTTTCTCAGATTAATATATTTGAGTGTTTTTCTAAACATACTTTTTGACGGTTAACGGTTTTTTCAATTATTTTGTAATGCAAAACGGTTCAGCGGTATTTACGTATTCCTTAAGCCAACCCTGGGCAACTATTTTTATCACACATACATCAGAAGATAAGGAATAACAATTACTGATATTTCTTAATCTTTAATAATGAATAAAAGATAAGAACCGGTAATTGCTGACATTCATTTTTCTCGAATACTATCTCTTACAGTAATTATTGTACCGCACAATTTGTTTTGATGTTAGATGGCAGCCTCATAACCGAAAAACGTGATTATGAATTTTACTCGAGAATCATCCAAGCTGAATAAGAGGTTTTCTCGTATTTTATCTATTTGCCTTTGACAATGCCATAGTTTGTCTATATACACATTTATAATGTAGTAAACAGAAGCTCATTTTGTGAGCAGCTTTCTAGTTGAATAAAACGCATAGTGAGTTACGAATAACTTTCATTCATGTTGTCGTTTATTGAGAGAGTGTTCGTATTATTTGAAACATTTTTTTTTATTTTTGGTTTCTCGCAGGTGGATTTCCTAAAATTCAAATTCAGTCGTGAAGAGGGAACCAATTAACAACAACAACAATTTGTTACCACACCGAGTGACGGAGGAGTATCACCCCCATTTAGAAGAATTTTGTATCAGGAAAATACGCTGTTGTGTTGTTTCATTTGAAATTGTACGAAATTAAGGTAAGCACTGCTTTTTTCTTTGTTCAATATATGTATAGAGTTTGTAATTGTATACTATATTTTTTGTTCGACTCAAAAAGTTTTTCATTCATAGATATGATCCGCATAAAGAAGTGTTTTCAATATTTTTTATGTGTTTAGTACTTGCAGAATATGTGTCTTAAATTCGTTGTTTTGAATGACAGTTGATTTTTTCAATTATAACTGTAGCTCGTTCATTTTTCACAATCACTCCATGAAACACATTACTCCCACTCTTGAATTTTATTTTTCTCTGGTGTATATTTGCATTGAAAATCAAATTTATTTCAGAACACTACATCAACGTGTGCAGTATAACTTCAGAGTTATCTCAACAACCACATCCAAATCCAACTTAGCAAAATTTCCAGAACGAGTTTCAAATTACAGCAGCTTCCAGAACCATCTCAACAGTGTCCACAGAACGAAATTCAATTCTCTGCAGCTTCCAAAACCGACTCATCACACCTAGAATTTCATTTATGAACAAAATATCGGTGAGTCATGTCAATAAATAAAATCCAAATAGTCGATTTTTCAAAAATCAAGTCGGTAATTGATAAATACATTTCACACATCAGAGATGATCATTCGGATCATATTGTCAAACAAGCTATACAATTTATTAATAAACATATAAGGAAATGCGTTTTAGCTATGAAAAAAATTGAATTTTCGGTTGGGGAAAAAAAGAAAATAATTACACAAGTTGGGGAATTGAAACGCTTCAAAGTGATTATAAAAATGATGAATAATAAACATACAGGCTCGGGTTTGAAGCGACGAAGCTCCAGGGTGAAGTGGCAATATGTTAGCAATGTTTTCAATAGTAGAGTAACAACGGGGGTAATCATCAATTTAACTCATAAAGATCCTAAAAAGTTTCTAGACGATGCTTTTCCATTATTCAAACGTGAGATTTCCAAAATTTTGAAACAAATATCATGCCTCAAAGTTAATTTTACTTTATCAGGGGATTTTATTAAAAAATCAAATGATGGGGAAATTGTTGATCGCAAATATTTCAGTACGCCAAATAAAGTTATCGATTCAAGTACGGACTCGGCTGCTTGGTACAAAGAAAACGCTGTGGATGTTATATTGAATAAATTAGGCGAATTTGAAGAATAATTGTCGGGGTGGGCTTTGAGTAAAATTCTTTTGTTGGAAGTAGCAATTAATAAATATATTATTGGTAACGGTTCTTCTTTTATTCCATTGCCACAAGAAATCGTAAGGAAGAAAGCATGCATTAATGTACAAAACAATGACGAAATATGCTTCTTTTAGAGTATTATTAGCGCCTTGTATCCTATAGCAATACATTCTAATAGAGTGTCAAACTATCCACACTATTCTACAGTTCTGAATACTACAGGGCTAAATACTCCAATGGACTTACATCAAATTTCCAAATTTGAAAAACTTAATAATATTTCTGTTAATGTGTACACTTTGGAATTGAATCAAGCAAAGGAAAAATCATTTTTTGTAGTAGTACCTGCCAGACTCACGACAACAAAACGACACAGACATGTTAATTTGTTATTGATTCAAGACAAATATTTTCCAAAATTGAACGATTATGAGGCTCCACCCATTAATGACGATGATGAGACTGAAATTAAATTCCATTATTGTTGGATTTAAGACATGTCCCGGTTATTATAAATGATCATACTGTGCATAATGAGCATACTTCCCTCAAATAAAGAAAAATACATTTCCTTTACACAGAAGGATGCTGAAACTAAAATTAAATTTCGATTTATAGATTCTTTTCGATTCATGGGAACATCGTTGGATGAATTAGTATCCACATTGGATCAAAATGATTTGGAAATTTTAAAAAAAGAATTAGGTCATTTAGATGAGGAGGAATTCGCTCTTCTCAACAGGAAGGGAGTATTTCCGTATGATTATATAGATAGCATGAAAAAATTGAACATCACCGAGTTACCATCACGAGAAGAATTCTATAATAAATTAAATGATGAAAACATAACAGAAGAGAAATATCCTCACGCACAAAATGTTTGGGAATCATTCAAAATTACAAATTTGGAATCGTATGCGGACCTATATTTAAAAACAGATATTTTTTTACTGGCAGACGTTTTTGAAAATTTTCGTCAAAAAAGCATGGCAAATTATGGGTTGGACCCCGCATGGTATTATACTATGCCTGGGTACACGTGGGATGCCATGTTGAAGTATACGAAGTGTAAATTACAAATTTTAAAAGACATTGACATGATTATGTTTGTAGAAAAGGGGATAAGGGGCGGAATATCGGTTTGTTCAAATAGATATTCTGAAGCAAATATTAAATATATGGAAGCATACAATCCCGAAAAACCTCCAAAATATCTTTTATATTTAGACGTCAATAATTTATATGGGTGGGCAATGTCAGAATTTTTACCTTACGATGGTTTTCAGTGGGTGGAAAATTTTTACAAAGATGTAACTGAAATTCCTGACAATTTTTCAGAAGGCTACATATTGGAAGTTGATTTGGAATACCCTGAGAGATTACATGATTCACATAAAGATTTTCCGTTTTGTCCAGAGCATCAAGCACCACCAAATTCCAAACAAAAAAAATTAATGGGTACCCTGTATCATATAGACAACTATATTTTGCATTATCGCAACTTGAAACAAGCATTGAAAAACAGTTTGATTCTAACCAAAATTCATCGGGTTGTGAAATTCAAACAATCTGCATGGCTGCGTCCCTACATCGAGTTGAATATTCGTCTAAGGGCTGCAGCCACCAGTTCTTTTGGCAAAAATCTATATAAACTAATGGTGAATGCTATTTTTGGGAAAACGATGGAAAACATTCGATTACACAGGGTGGTCAAACTTGTGAATTCCTGGAACGGTCGTTATGTCGCCAAAAATTTAATTGCGAGCCCTCGATTTCAGAGTCGAACCATTTTCGATACAGACTTGGTGGCTATTGAATTGAAAAAGGCTGAACTTGTTTTCAATAAACCTCTGTACATCGGAATGGCAATTTTAGATATTTCAAAAACATGCATGTTTGATTTCCATTACGATTTCATGGTGCCCACTCTAGGTATAGAAAATTGCAAGTTAATGTATACAGATACAGATAGCTTCATCTACGAAATAACGTGTGAAGATGTCTATTCAGAACTCATCAAAAATAACCTATCACAATTTGATACTTCCGATTATTCGCCCGATAATAAGTTTCAAATTCCACTTGTGAATAAAAAAATTCCTGGGTTAATGAAAGATGAAGCAAATGGTAAAATCATCACGCACTTTGCGGGGTTACGTTCCAAAATGTACTCCTACAAAGTGCAGGGTGGAAAAGTTATCAAAAAATCAAAGGGAATTCGATATAATGTAGTCAGAAATAAAATGGATTTCAAAGATTATATCGATTGTCTCAGAAATTTTAAAGAAAAAATATGTGAGCAGTTCACTATTCGATCATACGCTCACAACGTTTTCAGTATCAAGCAGGTGAAAATAGGCTTGAGTCCACACGACGATAAACGAAAATTAATCCCCAAATCATCCGACACTTCACCTTGGGGGCACTATAGCTTGAAATGAGGTTATCATTTGGATTTTATTTCTATTGATGTGATCAATTGATATATTTTGTCCTTGTTTGAATATGACTGATAGGTGTGTGTTACTCTGAGAATTTTCAACAGCGGTAGGAGACCACCAACTTTTCAAGAATTGACTGCAAACAGAAATATGTTTGAGTATTTCAGTTTTTGCATACTATTTATTATTGTACATGTACACGTTGATATAATTTGAATGAAATATATTGAAATTTTGTATACTTATTTATTGTTGTACACACACGTTGATAAAATTTGAATAAAATATATATTGAAATTTTGGTGTTTTATTCCATTAAATAACTTTTTGAAGCTGTTGTTTTTTGTTTATAATAAAATAAATATTCACGTAAAGCATTAGCATACAGACTATCTAGAGCTGAGGCTTGACAAAAACCTTCTATGATGTCTTCCAAAGTTAAATAAGTTTAATTCTCACGTATCCATGATTTTATGATATTGAAAATACCTCGATAATAATCACAAAAGTTCAAAGCATCCAGCATAGCGATACGGTCAGAGAGCACACCAAGGTGAGTATTCAGGATATCGTTTACATCTCGTTGAAACAGCTCCATGTTCGTGGTGTCCTTGGAAATGGAAACTTGTTTGGTATTACTTTCGATGTACTGTGTGACGTAAATGTAATCCCCGCAACGTGTTGTAATTGGATCATATTCGTCTACATATCCATCGATTTGTGATTCAAAGAAATTTTCCTTTATTTGCTGCAGGATGTCAATGAGGGTCGCCCATTCATAACTTGTTGAATTGATGGAACGAATGGAGAACTGCTGCTTCAGAATTATGCATGGGCTGAAGTCTCTGCATGGACTTAGGCCACATCGAATTTCATAAGATGACATGGGGAATGCCATCAACAGCAATTGATGTTCGTTTCGAGCAGCCATTTCGTATTGCTCCAACGCTCTGTCTATTGCACTTAGAGTTCCATTATAATCTTCACCATCACTGTCGAACATTACTTCAACTCCACTACCGTAACCACTATCGAGAGACATTTTCAAACTGAATGTCCATCTGTGTTTGCATGCGCTCTTATAGCTTCAGATCACGTGGTCCATTTCAGATATTGTGCGTTTGTTAAACACACAAATATTTCTTCACAAAAAGCCCTCCCAATACATTGTCAGTGTGCTTGTTTTCCATAAGATTCTATACAAAATCGACATTTTCGATCCAACTGTTGTGTTTGTTATCCAAACCCAGCCATTTTACATACATTTTTTATCTTTCTTCCTCAAGACTTTTTCAACGAGATATATATCAGGATTTGCAGTTTTTTGTAATTCTTCTTCATAAAAAGCACCTCTAATAGGTGCACCCTGCATATCTTCTAGCATGAAGGTGGCGGGGTTGGTTATATTGACTTTGATAATTTTGAATAATTCCGTAGTCCAATTGGGCGTATAGCCTTTTTCAAAAACGTGTTTCGCCTTACTGATTCGTACAACATCACCGACTTTGAATTTTCTCGGTCCAGCTATTTTCACATGGGTGTATGTTGATTTGAGAATTTGTTTTTCGTTAGTTTTGGTAATTTTCTAAGGTTGTATGCCCGTCTTCGAGTGTCGCGTATCATTGTAGGATTTTGTGATTTCAGGCAAGACATTCAACCATTTGTAGGTGCCATTCAGACTGAAATATTTGAAAAGTCTTTCTTTTAACGTTCCAATGATACGTTCAGCCATAGAAGCCTTCGTGATACTGTACGTAATGTAGTAATTCATTCCATGTTTTTTCATCAAAGTTTGAAACTTATTGTTGTAAAATTCTTCACCTTGATCGGTTTGTAAATTTTTTGGACAACGTTTTGTATGTGTCAAGATATCTGCAAACGTTTTCGTAATTTCTTCTCCCGTTTTTGATTTCAGTGGTCGAGTCCACACAAATTTCGAAAAACAATCTATGACGACTAGAATCAGTTTAAAATTTCGATTTTGCTGAGCGAACGATCTCATCTCAGCCAAGTCCATCTGCCATAAGTCATCTATTCTTTTGATAACTGTACGACGTCGAGGATAATTTTTTCTAATTGGTTTATGTAGTTCGTTGACAGGTTGAATCTTGTCTTTGGAAGTCATGACGACTGATGGTGAAGATGTGTGAACCCCGCTCTTTTATTATGGTTTTGCTTGAACTTTATTTTGTATCTTTTTGATTTCCTTGATAGTAGAATTTATTTCGTTAATTTGTTTGGAGATGTCACCTTGAAATTTGGTTAGTTTTTCATTTACTTGAATCATTTGTTTTTCGAGTTTCTTAGCTAGTTGATATATAAATGAAGCAAGTTCATTATCGGTTCCATCCACATACTTTTTATTAGCAACATCGTAATCAGTGGTGGGGCTCTTCACATGACACAATTTCACATCACCACAATGAATATTACCATCTGAGGTATAATGCAACAAACATCCTCCAGAGGGCGTTGGCAATTTTCGCTTTCTGTTGCTGTCGCTACGTCCAAACTTATCGATAACCATTTTGAAAATGATAATGTATTGGGGAACGTAGTGTATCTTATAGAATTATTTTTGCCTCTTTGAGTTCATTCAAAATAGCAATGATTTCATTGTTGGGTGGAGAATTTCCTGCATCTCGAGAGGCTAGCAATAATTTGAGACGTTCGCATAGCTCGTTGGATCGTCCCAATGAATGTATTCAATGGGTTTCGTATTGAATGTCATTGCAAGAGGTGACGTTTTGGGTAGACATGATGTCATCGCAGTAGTAGTAGTAAGAGGTGTTTTAGGTTGGAAAAACCCAGTACCAGTTTAACGACGATTTCCTGCTGCAGGAAACAACGGTTTGATTATGTTGGAGTACTTGTATCTCTGTGTGCCTTTTAGATGCCCAGCCGAATTCTTGTGAGCGCTCGATAAATTCAAAACCTTTTTGTATACATTCAAATCCTCAGTGTTATAATTTTCTGGCATGTCGAGAAATAACAGTTCATATATACCAGGTGTTCCTTTCCAGTGATACCCAGCCAATTTTATGTATCCGCTACGCTTGTCAAAATCGATTTCCTTCTGACCTAGGAACCATTCTGAAGATACCCCATCATATATGGGACCGTATACTTTGTCGATTTCCTTGTCATTTCCCCAATGTTTTTTAATGTACGGTTGGGACATTATCGGATATTGATCGATATATTCTTCTAAAACTTGTTCATTTATGCCTGACGCAACGTTGTCGTCTTGTTCGTCTTCTGCATTCCCACTAAAGACGTTTTCATCATCATCGTCATCCTCATCTGTACCTGCAATATGTACGAGGGATTGGAATGGAGTCGTTTCAGGCTCTTCCACTGTCTCTTGTTTGACTTCGGTTTCTGCCTCAGTTTTCAATGGGGTACTAGCTGACTGTGTTGCTGTTCAATTAGCTATTTTCCTCAATGGAATAGACAGAGGTTTGAAAAATCTTTGCAATGACTCATCTTCTTCGCATTTGCCCAATTTCAGAGCCAAATATTTTTTTCGAATGACGCGTGCAATTTCGTTGATTTTATTCTTTCGAATAACATCAACTTCTTTGCTCAACGGTTTCATTATGGTGAATGATACTACATCACGCACTGTGTATACTTATATATTTGTCGAATCCTTGACGATAACGTCCACCATTCTTATCGAAATCTTTCATTATTACAACGGTTCCATATCGATGTTGCCAACATTCGGCACACATTCTCTTGAATTCATCGAAAGACATGTCGGGAGAGACGTGTTCATCGAATACATGTTTCAAATTCATTTCATCCTGTTTGAAAAGTACAATCATATTGCAATTGTCTCGTATCAATTGTTTGGGGATTTTTGAATATGTCTGACAAAGATAGGCGGCGTCAATGTTCTTATGCCTACATACAGAATAAAATTCGCGAATTTTCTGTTGGCCATCACATGCGACATCATCGAAAATGAATATGGAATTTGATTTGGCTTCGTGAGGGCTTATGATCCTCATTTTCCCTGAACGGATAATATCCCAACCCCTTGACTTTACTGAAAATTTCTTGAACCACTTGATATTTAGGTTGATACAATGATTTTGAATATACGTAGATATTTTCAAATTTGGCGCCATTTGGGTGCATTAGCAATGTTAAAATAGCGTTTGTCTTTCCACAACTCGGCCCACAAATTATTGCACGAAACGAATGCTTCCCAACTACACTACTATTGTTGGCTTCATTCAAAAAGTCTAAATTTTCAATAGGTAATGTCTTGTCTTGTTGAACGACTTTCATGATGTGATGCTGGATAATGAGTGCGCTACGGTTATAAATGAAAACATCACAGTCATCACCCAATCATTCTCAATGTTGACTTACTCCGGTGCAGGTGTCGTCAATTCGATCATCAATAAGCTCCCGTTCGAATTACATCTACCTGGTTATCAGTTTTGCGGACCAGGCACCAAATTGAAAAAGAGATTGGAACGCGGTGACACCGGTGTAAATCCTTTGGACGAATACTGTAAAGATCACGATATCGTGTACTCTCAAAGCGACTCATTAGAAGACCGTCATAAAGCAGATCAAGTATTGGAAAATAGAGCTTGGGAACGCGTTAAATCGAAAGACGCTAGATTTGGTGAAAAAGCTGCAGCTTGGCTCGTAACTACAACAATGAAAGCGAAACGTAAGCTCGGCATGTGGTTGTCCTTTCGACGTAATATGCTTCAAAAAATTACTAAGAATTGGAAGCCACATCCTACCAATATTAAGAAATCTAGTGCTTCGGCTTTGCGAGCTGCTGAAATGGCACTGAGTCAAGCTGGAGTACGTAAGAATATACGGATACCTAGGATAATACCATTCGAAGCAAAATCTGGAGGAATCCTTCCCCTCATACCTATATTCGGTGCCCTTTCAGCTTTGGGTTCGTTGGCAGATGGAGCAGGCTCTATCGCAAAAACCGTAATAGATGCTGAAAATGCCAAAAAGAAATTCGAAGAAGATCAACGCCACAATAAAGCTATGGAACATTTAGGTTCCGGTTTGTACCTACGCAAAACACCTCGAGGATTTGGTCTGTTCCTAAAGAAACAACAGCAACGCAAAGGGCGAGGTCTTTACTTGAAAAAGCAAAAGAAACTCCTACTGAAGCTACCCCATAGAGCATCATACGATTCGGAAATTCAAAAATGTGCCCGTCAAATGAGAATTCCACATTTTCGTGGAGTCTTTATGGGCGACACGTTGCCAACTCGTGGTCCTCGACTACGAGAATGTGCTGTATTGAACTTGAATTCTCGATTGAATAAAGGCACTCATTGGGTAGCTTACATTAAAAACGGCAATGCTGTACCATAATTTTATAGTTTCGGTAATCTCAAACCTCCAATGGAATTGGTCAGATATTTTGGAGGGGGTATAACGATTACATATAACAATGATCAGTATCAAAATTTTGACCAGAGTAATTGCGGACATATGTGCCTACAGTTTCTGCTCCATAGTGTCTGCAAAAATGGTTGGAGATAAATCTTTGCGAGATTCAATCGATGCTGGATTGAAAACTTTATCGATCGACTATTTGATTGAGAATGCTAAACCTTGGGAATTATTGGATGTTTGGCATAGATCACCAGAGGACTACCAACATCGATTTGCTTTCCAGATTCGTTTACCATGTTTCATCCATTACCGACATGAAGTACCACCACCTACATCAGCTGCGTCATCGCTACAAAAAGCAATGTATTATGGTCCTGTGAGTTCGCAAATAGAATGTTATTATTGTAGAAATAAATGATTTTTATGTGAAATGTTGTTGTTGTTTAAATTATTATTTGAGGAGATGTCATACTGACATTATATCAGTCATGTCTATGATATTAACGCTAACGAGTCGTTCTTCGACGCTCTCCATCGATTTCAGTCCACCCATTCGATTACATTCTGATTCTGAATATACTTTGGCTTTGCTCAGTTTCCATTCGTACAACAGTATACCCAACATTGAAGAAGGTACGAAATTCTACTACTATGAAAACGCTGACAAAACTAAACAGAAAAGCATCGATATACCTGTTGGATCTTATGAAATTGGTGACATTGAAGAAATAATAAACAAATACATCACGCCTAAAACGTTCAAGGAAAACCCTGAGGATTTTTTCTATCTGAAACCGAATAATAATACGCTGAAAAGTGAAATATTCTGTCTGAAGCACTCGATTGATTTCCGACCTGCAAATAGCTTGGCTCACATACTGGGCTTTTCATCTACTCTTCTCAAACCAAACTCACATCACGAATCCGATCTATCTGTGGATATCATTAAAGTACGCACCATACACATAGATAGCAACATTACGTTTGGAGCCTTCTACAACGACACACCGACTCATACGATATACGAATTTGCTGTTGGTGTTGATCCGGGGTATGCAATTGACGAAATACCTAATAACCCCATTTACCTACCTATTGCACATAGAGACGAAATAAACAATATCACGCTGCGAGTGCTCGACCAACATTCTGGGCTCATTGATTTCCGAAACGAAGAAATCATAATTCGTTTGGAATTGAAGCGGAAGCATGGTGCTGACTATCTATAAAAATAATACACCTCCATACCCCAAGTCAGTCTTCACCAAGAACTTCACTAGTCGACAATTATTGACAACGGAAAATGCATTGTTTCTGGAATATCTTGGTTATCATGTTGTCCAATCAAGTGTTCAACATTTTCCGAAAACCGCAAATTGATGAGTCCATACAAAAGATAGAATGGCGGACCTACTATCCATATGTCAAATCTTTTCGCAACAATGATGTTATTGAAATCAAAATCAATCAATCTGATGCCTACGATGCTTTGTACGATAGTCTGCTGTTCATTAGTGGAAAAGTTAAGAAGACTAAAGGAGACGGTAAGGTGTCATTCCTAAACAATGCTGGTGCTTTCATGTTTCAATCTGCTAGTTATGAGCAGAGTGGTAAGGAATTGGAAGCAGTTCGTGAACTTGGAATTGTTAGTACTGTAAGAGGCTTTCTCATCTACACCGACGAAGATATCAAACACTTGACCACCTCCGGTTGGACTATTCCCAACAATACAGGCGTCATCAACACAACTCATTTCTGCTTTGATAATTATTCATTTCAAATAATGGTAGACGAGCGGGTTTGATGTCGTCGAGTGAAACTACATTTTTATCAAGACTCGTTGCTCCGATCGACTTTCCACACGAGTACTTTTATTCATAAAATTGTCCAAGTAACCTTAATTCGTTGAAAAGTATTGAAAAATATCTGTCATTTCAAATTTTTGGGGTGTGGACCATCGGGGGTAGTCCGTTCCTGACTTTGTAGCAAAACAACTGACTCCTGCATGAAAGCTCATCGAAGGAATTCATTTGTTTAGTCAATTACCAAAATTTGGATGATTTTGAATATTCACTTGAAAAGTTATCAAAGAAAAACATTTTTCATTTTGTAACTTCGAAGGCCCGTTACTTGGTAACGAAGGATTTTAGGAAAATAAGTTATATGAAGTACTGGTGATATTTTGAACCCATCTATACATTCCCGAGAGGAAAAGAGGAAGTCCAGGGACACCCTGTATAGTATCAGAAAATATGACAAAATTTCATATAATCTTAAAGAAACCAATTGGTTGACTATGGAAAATACACGTGTTTTACACTCGGCTACCCTCTTTTATAAAATATTGATTAACAAATGTCCATCATATTTGTATAACAAAATAAGATTTCGTAGCGATGTACACCCTCTAAATTTGAGGTTTAAAGGGTTACTTTCTCCGCCGCCCCATCGAACCACTCTATATCGACGATCCTTCAGTTATAATATATATAGTTTGTACAAAAATATTCCACAAAAATATAAAGTTAGTAGAGTTTTTTCATTTGAGTGCTGTTACAAAAAATATCTCATCGCTGCTCAATTATAAAGCCATTGATTTCATAGGTTTTATACTTCTGAAAAATTTTCAGTAATAAATTTGACATGTTTTCTCTCTCTCTCTCTCTCTCTTCCCTCTATCTCCTTCCTATTTTTTTCTCTTTCTATTCAATTGTTTTTTCTCTCGTTTACTTTTCTTTCCTTCAAGGCTAGAACTAAGATCAACAGTACCCTTCCGGTACATATTGTTTCTAGCCTTATTTTTTTAATCATTTTTATAAATTGTATATTTATTGTATTCATATGGAACTATGAATAATTATTATTATTATGAATTAGAAAACAGAATAAAACAAAAAATACAGAAAAAGGATCAAGCCACCCCAGCAGACAGAACAACACAACGATGGACAGCATTTACGTACGTAGGACACCAAACCAAAAAACTAACAAACATATTCAAATCACTGAACATCAACATCACATACAAGCCGAACACGAAGATAACACAAAAAATGAACAACTATGAAAAAGAAGATGACAAAGACCAAAACATGATATACAGTAAACAATTCTCGGACTGCAACAAATTCTATATCGGCCAAACCAAGAAAAAAATAATCCAAAGGTACAATGAGCACAAAAAGGCATACATAAATCCAATAGTATATAAATCAAACCTCGCAACACACGCCATACAAAACAAACATAATTTCCCCCCACCAGAGAACATAAAACTCATAAAACAAGTCAACAAGGGAAACCGCATGGACATTTGGGAAAACTTGAACATCCATAAATTTAACAGTCATAAATCACTCATCAAGGAACAAGTACAAATCAAAACACAACAAGACCTAGCATTCAATATATTAAACATAACCATACACATTCCTAGAGAAGATCTAACACAAAGAAGAGTACCTGATGCAGTACAAATACAGACGAATTTACCTAAAGTACCTGAAATACCTGAGTTGAGAGGCTCTGACCATATAAAGAGGCAAACGACAGGATGACAAGTTCAGTTTCATATATATATATATATATATATATATATATATATATATATATATATATATATATATATATATATAAAAATCTAGAAAGGTTAATGCAGTCAAGCTGCTGGAAAATAATTCCATGAAAATCAAAAAATAAATAGATAAGTACTCTTTGATCATTCCCATATTGATTTCAATTTAAGAGCCACCGGTATACAGCTGTTTCAGCCTATTGGGCATCGTCAGTACCGGGCAGGCGGTCCTCGATTGAAGACAAAATGAGAAAAAACCAAGAAAGTACTTGATAAAAATAGCTGCGTAAACGCAAGCGAAACATAAGTGGAACCACCTATTGGTGTGACACCCAAGTCAACTTGCCAAGTTTTTATGTCAGTGTTGGTGGTTTGACCAATCAACCGACAACTGCGGTAGCAGAAATTTGGGAAGCTAACCTGAAATGCCATCGGAAAACGAATCCACATGTTTCTAGAAATGATATGAAATCTAGAAAGGTTAATGCAGTCAAGCTGCTGGAAAATAATTCCATGAAAATCAAAAAATAAATAGATAAGTACTCTTTGATCATTCCCATATTGATTTCAATTTAAGAGCCACCGGTATACAGCTGTTTCAGCCTATTGGGCATCGTCAGTACCGGGCAGGCGGTCCTCGATTGAAGACAAAATGAGAAAAAACCAAGAAAGTACTTGATAAAAATAGCTGCGTAAACGCAAGCGAAACATAAGTGGAACCACCTATTGGTGTGACACCCAAGTCAACTTGCCAAGTTTTTATATATATATATATGTCAGACCATGAAGGAATTGTATTCTCCATTGTAACACGTTCCACATTCAAAGATAAGTATATTTTATGCAGACATATGACTGAACATGGTAAATAACAGTTTATAGAATGCGTGAATACTGTAAATTGGAAAATATTCTACGAAATAAACAATCCTGATGAATCTACAAACTTCCTGTTGAATACGTTATCAACATTGTATAATAAATGTTTTGTCAAAAAAATTATAAAAATATCCACGCAGAATCACAAAAACTTTGTTTTCTTCAATGATATGCAATAATTGAAATGCACCTTGGATGCTGTCAAAATCATCGGAAGTGGTCGTTTTTTGATGGATTCGAATTCTTCTCACCCTAAGGAATCCAAATATATCATATGTTTCAGTATACAATGGTTTTTTCATTTCCTTTGTCAATAGATTCTGCGTTTTGCATCAAGCTTCTGTAATTGGAATAGACTTATAGTTGTTCATAACCCAACATTTTTCAATTCCAAGTTTTTTCAGTGATTTTTGTTGAATTTGCAATTTTTCCTATGCTATTTCACATTGGGCGTTGGATATTATATTCGTTACACCATCTTTGTTTTTTCTCTCTCGGTACACTCTGTATTCGTTTCCCTTCCATTTGATGTACTGCACGTTGAGATTCAACTATCATTAACAAATATTCGGTTTAGTACCCTTATGACATGTTGCGTCATCTTCGATTTCTCTTCGTCGTTGACTTCTGCATTTCTTATCCTTTCATTTCACGTGTTGTACGCGACGATCCGATCATTATTAGCGAATATACAACTTAGAGCCCTTCTGACAGTTGTGCTATTATTTCTTGTAATTACTCATTAATTTTCACGAATTATCACACACGCCATCACCTCCCACGGTGACTACGTCACTTTCGAAGTTTTAATGTTTTATCACTATTATTATTATTATTTGATCCACATTCTCCAGTTCAATTTCATTTAGCACAATCAATCGAGCGATATTTGATTTCTCCATTCTGATTAGCTGGCCGACACTACTCTTTAACAGAAGTTAGGTTGAGTGTTCCACAAGGTTCCGTTCAAGAGTCTGAGAATTCGCAAAATGAATCTTCATATGACAAAGCATGGACTTTAGTCATTTCCTGATGATGCTAACTTGGTTAGCGGAACGCGGTAAATGATAAATGACTGTCATATTGAAACACAAAAAACCGTTACGACAATAACGATGAAACGATAACGAATAAACGCACGGAAAACGGTCGAAAACGCACGAAAAACGATCGAAAACGATCAAAAACGCACGAAAAACGATCGAAAACGCACGTAAAACGGTCGCACGCAAAACAGTAACTCCTCGACACCCTTGGTGTCATTTCCTTCTTCTCCTGATGATGCTAACTTGGTAAACAAAGATACGAGACTTCCGACATGTTGGAACGCTGGAATTCTGTTGAATCGACATGTTTTTTTTTCAATGATGTATTTTGAAACGCCCTGTATACATAATAATATCATATTTCAAATCGACATGGTTTTTCCTATATTTTGACGCACCCTGTACACTTCGACGTCATATTAGTTTTTCAATGATGTATTTTGAGATACCTTGTACATATTGAGGGGTCGCACGTTGAAATTTACAGCCTCGTGGAACTGTTATGCTTTTTCTCAAATGATGTATTTTGACGCACCCTGTACACTTCGACGCCATGTTTGTTATAACATTGAGAGATCGCACATTGAAACGATACAGCCTCATCAATCTGTAATGTTTTTTCTCAAATCGGATTCATCATTACTAATATATAACTTTCACGTTTTCAATTTTCATCGAGTCATTCACGAATAATTTCAAAACCGGTAACGCTACATTGCCCCATAAACAACGATTTTTGTACAACCGGCGATGCCAAACCTGCCATGCTGACATGTATTGACATTTGACAGATGCAGTTTTATGAGTCCAGTGTTTACAGTGTCCTTCTTCAACCAATAGATAGTTCAGCTAGTGACTCATAGATGACTCTGTGTGTTCTTTTGTATCGATGAATCGAGCGCTTATCTTTGTGTGGTTACTGATAACAGGACATGAAACAATTCTGTACGATAAATTATTCAAATGAATCTCTCAATATCCTATACGCAAAGCCACGTAAATTTTTGAGTCGATTACGTCACACGCGTCTCTCTCTCCTACACACACATACAGATCTTAATATGAAATTTTAATTATTTCCCAAATCTAAGTATATTTTCCTATCTTCAATATGATAATGACGATTTCATTCTATAGGAATAAAAAAAAAATGCTGTCAAGTATAATGAATGAGTCAATTTCGGTCCCGATAAAACTAACGCTATAAATACCCAACATTCGCAGTTAACTTCAATATCTTACGTTGGTGTAGAGGCTAAGGACAATGTTTACGGCACGGAGAATCCAGGTTCGAATCTCATAACAATAAACTTTTTTTAATTAAAATCACGTGACAAGGGGGCCTGAGCGCTGATGCGGAATCCCAAGGGGGCCGAGTACTAACGGAGCTGATAGGTTTTAGGTGGAGTACCAAGGGGGCCGAGGTGCAGAGTTCCACGCTTGAATCGCTCGTTCCATCCTGCGTCGATGACGTCACACGTTTCCATCACTCCAGTTCGAACCAAAAGTTGCAATAAGTACAGCTCCATAAAAAAAACATGGGATTTTGCGCTCGTTCCCGCCTTGTTCATCTACTCCTAGTTCAAGAGATGTTTAGTTTGATGGAAATAACACCTGCAAAATTGCAGACTGACGAAAAAAAAAAAAGACATGGAACCTTTGGTTGAATATCTCAATAGCGATGTTACTCAATGGGTAAAAAATCAGTATCGTGTGACAATCACCAATCCACCTATTCCAAATGACTAGAGTTGCGATAAAGAAAACCAATCTAATTCTGACGATATATATTATAATGACTCATTACTACATCCAACACTTCGGTTTCAAATTTCACAGAAAGCCATCATTAATCCTAATAAAAATAACATGTCACCAGGGCCGTAGCGAAAAGAAATACCAGGGGGGAGGGAATACACATTTTCCCAACCTCATCAGCAAAATTTCCCAACTTTCGAAAAAATGTATGCCAAGGATTGAGTTACTACTATAATATAATAATTTTCTTACTTAGGTATCCAAAGATTGGCTGAATGCTTATGCATTATGCACAAACAAAAATAAATTTTGGTAAATATGAAAATAATAATGGGAATTATTCTATTTTGGACCAAGGTCGTTGGTATTCCACCATATCCACCATGTATAGGTATATTCAATACAAATGAAAGGAAACAACACCCAAATCATATTATGTTTATTGTTTTCTACTATTATTTTTTCTATCTTCACGTCCCGAAATTTCCCAACTTTTCAAAGTCGAAAAAATAGCGTAATATTGAGAATTTTGTAAAATGATCGAGGCCGGGGAATTAGTTACTACTATAATAGTAAATAGGCTGCAGGAATTCTAAAAGTGTTCTTATGGAGATTAACATGGGAAAACGGCTAAGGTCCATTCTGGCGTTTTTGGTTCCTTTCAAGGTCACGCGTACGGCAGAGAATCGACCAGCGTTATCGCGATTTGGAAGATAACGATTCGAGTGCATTTGGAATGAGAACAAATACAAGGTATTGAAGAAAAAAAACATGGTTGCCAGCGTTAAAGAAAAAAACATGGCGGCAATGTAACGGGCGTTGAGTGGAGTATACAGGGGTGCGTGAATATATATAATTGAAGGAACATGACAGTTTAACGGGAATGTTATACTTCAACGCGCGATCCCTTGATGTGTGTACAGGGTATCTCAAAATACATCATTTAACAAAAAAACATGGTAGCAGACATTGAGCGGAATATATATAGTTACTACTATAATATATTGATTTTTTTTTCTCAGATATCCAAAGATTGTTTGCTGAATTGAATAAACATCAGACTTTTCAGTTTGTAGGCGTAATGTGAATTACGGGTAACCTAAGACTACGTTTCTGAAATAATTTATTATTTTCTAGTCAAAAGTGGCAATTAGTTACTACAACCTCATTAATGATAATACTTAAATGAAACGTTATTGAGACTGTTGCAAAGACTCAAAATAAATAGATACATTTTTAAAACTCTGCATTTTAATTTACTACCTCGCATTCACAGAACTTCCAGAACAAAAATGACTTATTATTTATTATGTCAACAGAATGTTCTCCAATATGCATCATAAACAGACTTATAAGATAATTTTGCAATGGTGACTTAATTTGAAACTAGTATTGAGCGCTTTTTTGCTAGGAGAGGAAAGTCTCTTGA
This sequence comes from Leptinotarsa decemlineata, assembly GCF_025532065.1. Lineage (NCBI taxonomy): Eukaryota > Metazoa > Arthropoda > Insecta > Coleoptera > Chrysomelidae > Leptinotarsa > Leptinotarsa decemlineata. The sequence continues at coordinate 117,391 of NW_027412530.1, read as the reverse complement.
ATTATTTTCTGACAACGGCACTAACTTTGTCGGCGCTGACTGTGAGCTGCAAACCTTATTCAATTCAGCTGTTACTTGGTCACAGTGTACTCAAAAGGCTAACCTATAAATCTGCTAAAATTCGATATAATGGTGTCGGAACACAGAAGAGTTATATCAGATTGATCATACTCCAGGCAAATTAGTCAAATTCCAGGTGATTCAGTCACGGTTTCGTTTTTATCGGAAATGGTGAATTTTGGATGCTGTAGTTCAAAACCAATACCGGCATATCTGATCTGTGAAAAATGCTTAACAGTGTTTCACAAATCTTGCGTCTTGAAACAAAAACATAAATTCAAATTAATAAAAGAGCATAAAATCAACTGCTGTGGTAAACCGGGAGAAACTAAAGAGGATAATAGTTTTTTAGAGCAAACTATTGAGGATCTGACAGATGAAATCCTAGCAAAAAACAGGTTCATAGAGAAACAGATTATAGAGAAGAACACAATGATGCAGGAAGCCTTGAGAGTAGAAAGCGAGCTGAACGAGGTAATTAACAAGCAGGAAACTATTATCTCAGAAGCTCAATCACAAATAAAACAACTTGAAGATTATATTTATTCCATCAAAAATAAACCTGTTACGACAACTTCTGTCCAAACAAATGCAATCTACAGCATGTCTTTGGGTACACAAATACCTGACGTAGATAGCAGGCAGATAGCCTGCACACAAACGGCAGCTGAAATTACCACAATCTCCAAAGAAGGAAGTACTGCTATGGAAGGGGAAGACTCGCTGAATAACCTGCACGAAAGAAGATTACAAAATTTCGATTATAAAGTTGATGAATCTGAACAAGAGTTTGATGCTAAATTTAAAGAACAAAAAAGCATTACATATGGTTTGCAAAAAAAACTTCATGACTCAAGATCTAAATACGAAGATCTGCTGCTAGAACTAGCCCGCAATGAAGAATACATACAAGCATTGGAGACAGATAAGTTGAAAGATAATACTTTGCAAAAAAATATGTTGACATCAATCTCTACACTTGAAACGGATAATAAACTACTTCAAATGGAACGGGTCAAACTCCAAGACCTAATAGTGATGAAAAATCAGGATACCATGTCTACAACGGTAAGTCCTATCAAAAATACCTCATCGCCAACGGTTGTCTCTGCAACAGAAAGCAACACGTTACATAATGATGATATAGTTTCGGTAGGAGTGAGTGAATCTAGCGAACGAGTGGCGTTGACCGCTTCAACCATGCAGCATTACTCAGCACCCAAAGTTCTCATTTTAGGTGATGAAATCGGACGTGGATGGGGTAAAATTTTTCAAAGCAACTTTGGGAATGTATACACTGTACAGTCATTAATTAGGCCAGAAGCTTATTTTATTAACGTAATTGAAGATGTTAAAAACTTAACAAAAAAATTCACCTTCAATGATTACTTAATTGTATCGGCTGGCTCAAATGATTTTAAGGGCAATAAATATCCATCCTTCAGGGAAATAAACAATATATTGAAAAATTGCACTAATACCAACATAATACTCACCTCTGTACCCTACGGCAAGATTATCCAAAACTATGACCGCATATATAAATTTAACTGCAAACTTAATGAATATGCTAAGAAACTCAATCATTATGCAGAAGGCGATATATCCTTTTTGGATATCAACAACAGTTCAGGTAAAATATTGAGTATTACTGCAATTGCTCAGAAAATAATTCAGTCACAGAAAAAATGTTCAACTTTAAGATTTTTGACTGCGGAGAATGATTATTTTCGCACAAACCAGGAAATGCTGATGATAGAATAACACCCCAAAAAAGTGATTGTCAAAAAATGAAAAATAAGTCCATCACTTCGTTACAAGACCAACGAACTATTTGCCCTTCTGGAAACCCTCAATTTCCCTGATCTAATTTTACTGACAGAACATTGGTGTAAGGAAGAGGAACCTATTCACATCCCTGAATACTCTGTGTCATCCAGTTACTCAAGAATTACCTCTGCGCATGGCGGAACTGCCATCCTAATAAAAAATACTGTTTCCAATACTTTTTCCTTCACCCATGTTGATAAGTTTAAAGATTTGTTAGAAGAAAAAAAGTTTTGAATTCTCCTTATGTCATTGTAAGAAAAGTAATTTATATATCCTATGCTTATACCGATCCCCCTCTACAGACCCAATTTTTTTTTTGAATAAGCTGGAACTAATATTATCGGACTTACCTGTGAATTGTTCCATAATATTAGCAGGGGATTTCAATATAAATTTCAGTAATCAAGTTTCACCAGCTACCGAAGACATGAAAAACCTACTGTCTACATTCAACTTGACTATGCACGTTGAATCAGACACGCGTGTTTCTCAGTACACCTCTACCCACATTGATTATGTGTGTAGTAATTTTGAAGATCGAATGGTATCTTGCTCTGTCACTCCTTCAGGTTTGTCTGATCATGAGGCAGTCACCTGCAGCATACCATTTGATCACACAAAAAAGACTAAAGTTTGTAAATTTGGAAGACTTTATAGCAGAGCAAACTATAGTAAGTTCTTTCAGAATTGTCTTAATGTCAACTGGGAAAGTATCCTCTCTCATAAAGAACCATTTCACGCATTCCACATTGTGTTATGTGATGTCCTCAATAAATCTTTCCCCAAGCAAAAAATAAAAATAAAACAAAGAAACAAAAAACTCTGGCTGACGAAAGGGCTAAAAGTAGCGTCGAGAAACCTCCGCTCACTACATTACATACGGAAGTTCACAAATGAACAGTCATTTCATAATTACTTCAATCACTATCGAAGAATGTATAGATCTTTGATTAAGACTGCGAAAGAAGGATACTACCATAATAGACTTAGCGGCTCTGATAGTAAGGTGAAAGAATCCTGGTCAATTATTAATGATATTAGGGGAAAAGCAAAGAAAAAAATCAAGGATATAGGGCTAAATCCCAATACAATAAATGATTTCCACTGTTCCATTGCACAAAACTTAAGTAACAAAATAACACCCACACATGATCCCTTAAATAACTTGGAACAATACACAATTAGTGAAAGCCTTATCTTGTATGACACAAACATTCACGAACTGATAGAAATCTTAAAATATATCAAAAACAAGAAAACAGCAGGCTATGATGAAATTTCAATCAATATAATACAAAACCTTCCCTTATGTGCCCTCAATCTACTAGTTTCACTAATAAATATCTCCCTCCGTAGAGGCGAATTTCCCTCCTTTTTGAAAACCTCTATTGTTATCCCCCTGCATAAAGGTGGAGATCTGGATAATCCCTCAAATCTTCGGCCTATTTCTCTTATTCCAACCATTGCCAAAATTATCGAAAAAATAGTCAAGAAGCGTCTGTTAGAATTTTTGAACTTACATTAAATAATTAGTGAAAATCAGTTCGGTTTTCAGAATAAAAAAAATACGAATGATGCAATCTTCTCACTCCTCTATGAAGTCTATTCTGAGATAAATGCTGGAGAGACAACAGCAGCAGTGTTTTGTGATCTAACAAAGGCATTTGACTGTGTTGATCACCAGATACTGCTAAGAAAACTTCAACTGTATGGATGCCAAGGTGTGTCTCTCACATGGTTCGATTCATATCTCTCAGGACGTTATCAGATTGTTAAAACAACAGAACTATCGAATAGGCGGGAAATAAAGTCCGGAGTCCCCAAGGATCTGTGCTCGGCCCCATTCTTTTCCTATTATATATCAACGACCTCACTAAAGTCAAGATATCTGGTAAATTCACTATATTTGCAGATGATACCACTATACTATGGAAAGGCAAGGAGACCAGGGAATTACATGATATAATATCTTCAGACTTGAACATTGTAAAAGAGTGGTGCGATGCGAACAAATTATCCCTCAACACAGATAAGACTCACCTATTATCCTTCAGATGCTCGATTAATGAACCTGCGTTTGGCAAATATGTAATAGGAAATAAAGATTGTACTAAATTCCTAGGTGTGCTCATAGACAAAAATCTTAAATTTGATGAACATGTGAAACAACTTAAAAGCAAGATCTCTTCTGGTTGCTATGCAGTGAGACTTATTTCTAATGAACTGGGACCAGCTACTGCCAAAATGGCATATTACGCTCTTATAGATTCTCACCTTCGTTATGGAATACCTTTTTGGGGAATGTGTAACTCAACACTTCTCAATGAATTGCTCATTTTACAAAAAAGGGCCATAAGGTTTATATATAAAATCAAACCCCGTGAGTCATGCAGGGAAACTTTCACAAGTAACAAAATACTCACGGTCATAGCATTATTGATTCTGGAGTCGGTCTGCCTGGTAAATAAACATAGATCAAAATTTGTCTCAACTCCTAATCATTATGCTACCCGCAACAATAGGCACATACTGAAACTCCCATTACCCTCCAAAAATCTCACCAGGAACTCTATCTTCTATATTGCTGGCAAGATGTTTAATCACTTACCAGTTGATATTAGGACGGCAAACTTAAGTGAAAGTCAGTTCAGAAAAACTGTAAAAACATTTCTTTCTGAGAGAGCCTACTACACGCTGCAGGAATTCTTCCAGTAATTTTATTACTGTGCATAACCATGTATTATATTTCTAGTATGTTATTACCGTATATACTATTTGTTTTTTTATTCTCCAGACTGTCCCACTAGGTGACGTACCATTAGATATATCTATTTATTTGTTTATTTATTTTATGTGTTTAGTAGTTATGACATATGTTTTATTTATAGCCAGGCTTTGTCAATGAGTTAGTATGACTTCAGAAAATAAAGTATATTTATTATTATTATTATTATTATTATTATTATTATATTGAGATGTATTCAATACTATAATTTTTTGAAGACTTTCTTGCTCATTTACCACAAACTGTATTTTTTGAAATCAATCACTTTCATTCTTAGGGTGCGATTTCTTGAAATTATTTTCCATGCGTCAAAGTATGTCTTCTCACATGGTCCCTTCTGCTGTAACCTTCACCGCAAATGGGGCAATAGTGCGGTTTGGTATCTGTATGATGATACATGTGCCGGGTGACATCGCATTTGTAATTGAACGTTTCATAACAATGCACACATTTGAAGGGTTTGTCTCCCCAGTGCCTTTCGAAATGTTTCTGCAAGACCTCCTCACTGCTGAATCTTTTGCGTCATAAACAGACGTAACTCATGAAACATTTAGAGAAGTTCAAAAATAATTTTGGCATAGTGACTTAATTTGAAACTACTTTACATTTAATATCAATATATATTGAAAATATTATAAATACAAAGTTACTTGGTCACTCAGAAGGCTAATCTATAAATCTGCTAAGAATTGATGTAATGCGTCGGAACACAGAAGAGTTATATTGAGATGTATTCAATACTACAATTTTTTGAAGACTTTCTTGCCCGGTTACTACAAATTGAATCTTTCGAAATCAATCACTTCCATTCTCAGGGTGCGATATCTTGAAATTATTTTCCATGCGTCAAAGTATGTCTTCTCATATGGTCCCCTCTACTGTAACCTTTACCGCAAATGGGGCAATAGTGCGGTTTGGTATCTGTATGATGATACATGTGCCGGGTGAGATCCCATTTGTAATTGAAAATTTTAAAACAATGCACACATTTGAAGGGTTTGTCTCTCCAGTGCCTTTCGACATGTTTCTGCAAGACCTCCTCACTGCTGAATCTTTTGCCGCACTTAACACACCTGAAGGGTTTGACACCATCATGTATCGATTATCTATGCTGTCTGAGGTAACATTGCTAAGAGAAATACATGTTACATTGATCGCATTCATGTTTACACGTTCCAGAACCGCTGTCCCCTTCGAGTCTGTTTCCATTTGTTTCAAGGCCGAAGCCTCGCTGGTGAGTCAGTTGCATATCCCTCTGCGATCCACCTGAATCTCCAATGGAAGATGACATTCCCCGCATATCTCCATTAAGATGTGAGTGCTTTGCTGCTCCGTTGCTATTTGTCGTCTGATGTGAGTTGGTACTATTCTTCAAAACCATATTTTTATGAATTGCAGAATTATAATGCCGTTTCAAAAAGCCTAGAGAGGCAAAATGTCTTTTACAATCAAGACAATTATAGGATATCTGTCCCTCCATAGTAATGGATATGTTGGTAAATTCTCGCAATGTCATAGGATATGAAGCATTGAAATCATTTGAAGGCTCCAGATGTAGCGATTGTGATGGTGTTTGGCTTATACGGAAATCGATCCCCGGTTGATGACTCCCTTGGGTTTTTTCAAACACAATCTCCGACGTTGACATCGCTTCATCAGTATATTTCGCTCCCTGTTCCACATACTGTTCTGGTTCCTTCGCCGAAATACCGTTTTCTACTGCTGCTGATTGCCTGTCTTGGTTTGACACGTTCAAGTCTTCAGAAAGTAAAGAACCAGTAGAAGGATCACTGTTCAGAAATGCAACTGCATCCGAACTTGTTGCGAACCCATTCTCAAAGAAAACGTAATTTTCCAAATTATCTAGAATGTTTTCATTGTTATTCTCCATTGAAAGATTGTGCGATTTTCAGAATGAAAACTATATCAAATACTAGAAACTAGTCCACAAGCAGTTCAAAAATGAAAGGTGTTTCTCGTAGTCATTCGTTATTAGATATACTGAATAGAAACGTTTTTATGCTATTCAAAGCAAACTGTCGCTAAGCACCAACTATGTGATATGCTCAGATGGATATCATAGAATTTTAATACCCATTTTCTGAAATAGTCGTCCGTCCGCATATCGAATTCATTGTATGTCGTTAATAAGATAATGATAATGTAAATATAATGATAACTTGGTAATTCAGATCAGAAAGCAGGTACATGAAATTTAAAATTTACTTACAGAATGTAAAGATTTCTCATTTGGCCAGTTCTAGAAATGACAATGTTTATTTGATATTATCAGAATAATTATATAACTCATATACAATGACATTATATGTTTTATTTTATCTAGTTTTAATAGGTAAGTTATGTATCTATATGGCATATCGGATATAGGCTACAAATACGACGATATCTATACAATATAAATTATTTTGAGGTTGTCAAAAATACATTATTATCTTAAATATATCTGAAGTTAGTTATATTTTCTTTTGTGATGGAAAGTTAAAAATAATTTTATAATTGAAAAGTCACCTATCGTTGAAAATGTCAAAGCTAATATTGGGGTTCTGGCTTCAATATTTCTAATTCTGAATGTGTCACAATAATATTTTATTGAGAGAGCTTTCTGCAATAGGTATTCAATTTCCTGAGACATACAGAGTGAAAATGTTCACATTGCTCAATATAATGGTGAACAAAGATAAATTTCATTTAAGTAATCCCTGAGAGAACTTTCAGATAATCCTTTTAATTTACTACCTCAGAGAGGTACTGAATTGTGTCATCGTTTCACACATGTAAATATCAATGATGGTTAGAATTCCGAGATGAAATGGAAATGAATATTCATGAGAAAGCAACTGCCAGTAAATTAAACATTCAGAATTTGACTATTGCTAAAGCCATCTTTCTGTCGCAAAGTAATGTTGCCGAAAGGACATATAAGAAAGTAATAACATAATTGATTAGAATATCTATTGAATTGATATTGATGAAAAATTTCGTATATTTCTCTAATAATTGTTGAAATAGTTGAATGTCTATTTGCGAAAAGATAAAAATTTCGAAATTTGTTATGAAATCCGTTCGAATCGTCTTCAAATTCTCCACACGAAACATTTTTTTGAATTTTGGGATAGTCAACAAAAATTCTTTGATTGATTCAAATTTGTGAACCTATCTTTCATGTAATACAAAAATTATAATAGATTCAGTAGGAAGATAGGGACAATGCGTACGGCAGCTCTTCGTAGGTATGCACTATGGATTTCGTTCAAAAAAACCTTTTTTGTATTCTCAAATCTCAGCAAGTGAATATTTTGTTTTATAGATATCTAACTTGAGCGCCACACAGTCAATAAAATGAATGATCATTGATATGGTCGACTGTGAAACCAAATCTAATCAAATTCAGTTCTTTAAGCCACGGGAATGAAATGAAACTATAAAAAATCAGATATTCTGAAGCTACTTGACATTCACAAAATACTGGCCGATGAATTGAATAAGGGTAGAAATCAAAATCTGAATGAGCTCCAAGTTTGCCATTTAATCATATGTGAAACACATTGTAATAACTCAATAATGATCGTAGGTGAAAATACACTTTCATTTACCTATGGATAGTCCAGGTAAAAATATCAGGAAAAGTATTACTTATAATATTCATGTCATAAAATAATAATAGGAATGGTGTTGAAAATTACCTCACCAGAATATACCCAGTTCAGGTTTACATTATGAATGGATCAACTCAAAATTCAATAATTGTATCATGTTAATAAAACAGTATTTCTAATGCAAAAAGTAGTTATTTTCGGAAAAATTAGTCAAGTGTAAGTATAATATTTGCCTGTTAGTTTATCATCGAGCTGTAGCTGCAGTTTTCTTCGACCAGAAACGGGACAGACTTGGAGCACGTACTTTTCTAATTTCAAAATGGACTTTGACTATCATGGGGATATGGATAATCACATTCATCGAACTTGATGAATGAAAATTCCATCATTTGGTGAATTGACTGAAAATATATTTCGTGAGGCAATCAGAGATAGAAGTCCTTGTTCTTCCCTCTTTAATGATTCCAAACAAATTCTGTAGAAGCTCTTCTGCAGAAACACTATTCTAAAAAGTCTCCAATACTAAAACCCTGAAAAAACAATTTCCATAATGAAAATTCATTCAAAAGTTCGAATCACTAAAAGGTGAATCTCATATGCAAATGAAAGGATCGACATGAATTTTCATACCTCCTTAATCGAAGGGTCCGTTAACCAAAAAAATCACGAATAACGTTTTCAAGGAAATGGCGTCGCTCATTCTGGAAAAGTGGTTGTGACCCAGTAGAATCCTCAGGAAGTGCAACCTTTTGTGGAACTCTCAAAATCTATATATGAAACTATATCCGAAACGATATCGTTCAATTCTTGAAAATTGACCACAAATCCCTTTTTGAGATTCTCGTTCATCACTCCCTATTCCAAAAAATGCCACAACTCTTTGCCGTTCTCATGATCAAGGATCACCTACAGCGCAAATCTATTATGAAGAATTCACCCAAATAATTTTGGCAACAATAACATTGGCGACATCTTTTCTCTAAAGACAATCCCGCAGATCTAGTGTCACGCGGAAAATTACCTTCTGGATTTATTACTAGTTCTATATGGCCTAACGGCCCCTCTTGGTTATCACAGGACAAAGACGAATGGCCAAAAGGCGCATTATCTGAAATTACTATCCCTGAACTTAAAGCCGTAGCAAATAATCCCGTTACTTGTTACGTTTCATTGAAAGGGTTTCCATTAGTTGAATGTTTCAGTTCTTTTCGTGAACTTAAATGTGTGGTTGCTTATCTATTGCGTTTTGTACACAATACAAAACATAAAACCCTTAAAATTATTTCAAACAAAACTAATCTGCTTGTTTCTGGTACTAATCGTAGCTTGGTGGAGAGACATATTAATATTGTTATTGGTGATACAGTAATATGCCCCACGAACGTGGAAAAAAATTTAGGTATCGAAATGGACGTGAATTTAAGGTTTACAAAACATGTCACAAAATGTGTTCAAAGAAGTTACATGAGTTTGAGAATGCTTTATCCTCATCGTCATTTATTATCAATAAGTTTGAAAATAAAATCAACAATTGCTCTTGTGTTGAGTCATTTTGCATATTGTGATGTTGTGTATGGTTCATGCCTGGATGAAAAAGATATTTTGAGAATTGAGAGAGTTCAAAAATCATATCTTAGGTATATATATGGTATCAGAAAATATGACAAAATTTCATATAAACTTAAAGAAACCAATTGGTTGACAATGGAAAATTCACGTGTTTTACACTCGGCTACCCTCTTTTATAAAATATTGATTAACAAATGTCCATCATATTTTTATAACAAAATAAGATTTCGTTGCGATGTACACACTCTAAATTTGAGGTTTAAAGGGTTACTTTCTCCGCCGCCCCATCGAACCACTCTATATCGACGATCCTTCAGTTATAATATATATAGTTTGTACAAAAATATTTCACAAAAATATAAAGTTAGTAGAGTTTTCTCATTTAAGTGCTGTTACAAAAAATATCTCATCGCTGCTCAATTATAAAGCCATTGATTTCATAGATTTTATACTTCTGAAAAATTTTCAGTAATAAATTTTCATGTTTTCTCTCTCTCTCTCTTCCCTCCCTCTCCTTCCTCTTTTTTTTTCTTTCTCTGTTTCATTGTTTTTTCTCTCGTTTAGTTTTCTTTCTTTCAAGGCTAGAACTAAGATCAACAGTACCCTTCCGGTACATGTTGTTTCTAGCCTTATTTGTATTTTTTTAATCATTTTTATAGATTGTATATTTATTGTATTTATATGGAACTACGAATAAATATTATTATTATTATTATAAACTAGAAAACAGAATCAAACAAAAAATACAGAACAAGGATCAAGCCACCCCAACAGACAGAACAACACAACGATGGACAGCATTTACGTACGTAGGACACCAAACCAAAAAACTAACAAACACAAAAAATAAACAACTATGAAAAAGAAGATGACAAAGACCAAAACGGTATATACAGTATACAATGCTGGGACTGCAACAAATTCTATATCGGCCAAACCAAGAAAAAACTAATCCAAAGATACAATGAGCACAAAAAGGCATACATAAATCCAATAGTATATGAATCAAACCTCGCAACATACGCCATACAAAACAAACATAATTTCCCCCCACCAGAGAACATAAAACTCATAAAACAAGTCAACTAGGAAAACCGCATGGACATTTGGGAAAACTTGAACGTCCATAAATCTAACATTCATAAATCACTCATCAAGGAACAAGTACAAATCAAAACACAACAAGACCTAGCATTCAATATATTGAACAAAACCATACAGATTCCTAGAGAAGATCTAACACAAAGAAGAGTACCTGATGCAGTACAAATACAGACGAATTTACCTAAAGTACCTGAAATACCTGAGTTGAGACGCTCTGACCGTATAAAGAGGCAGACGACAGGATGACAAGTTCAGTTTGAGGAGTGCCTAGAAGATGACAGTACTACCAACTGTCGAAAGCGCTCGCAGATAATCAATAGAAGATATAAAGCTTTGAATCCTTTTTGTGGAATATCGATAAGATATATATATATATATATATATATATATATATATATATATATATATATATATATATATATGTCAGACCATGAAGGAATTGTATTCTCCATTGCAACACGTTCCACATTCAAAGATATGTATATATCATGCAGACATATGACTGAACATGGTAAACAACAGTTTATAGAATGCGTGAATACTGTAAATTGGAAAATATTTCACGAAATAAACAATCCTGATGAATCTACAAACTTCCTGGAGAACACGTTATCAACATTGTATGATAAATGTTTTGTCAAAAAAATTTTAAAAATATCCACGCAGAATTACAAAGAGTTTTTTTTCTTTAATGATATGCAATAATTGAAATGCACCTTGGATGCTGTCAAAATCATTGGAATCGGACGACCGGAAGTGGAAACCGAAAGTGGTCGTTTTTTGATGGATTCGAATCCTTCTCACCCTAAGGAATCCAAATATATCATATGTTTCAGTATACAATGGTTTTTTCATTTCCTTTGTCAATAAATTCTGCGTTTTGCATCAAGCGTCTGCAATTGGAATATACTTATAGTTGTTCATAACCCAACATTTTTCAATTCCAAGTTTTTTCAGTGATTTTTGTTGAATTTGCAATTTTTCCTATGCTATTTCACATTGGGCGTTGGATATTATATTCGTTACACCATCTTTGTTTTTTCTCTGTCGGTACACTCTGTATTCGTTTCCCTTCCATTTGATGTACTGCACGTTGAGAATCAACTATCATTAACAAATATTTGGTTTAGTACCCTTATGACATGTTGCGTCATCTTCGATTTCTATTCGTCGTTGACTTCTGAATTTCTTATCCTTTCATTTGACGTGCTGTACGCGACGATCCGATCATTATTAGCGAATATACAACTTAGAGCCCTTCTGACAGTTGTGCTATTATTTCTTGTAATTACTCAATGATTTCCACAAATTATCACACACGCCATCATCTCCCACGGTGACTACGTCACTTTCAAGGTTTCAATGTTTTATCACTATTATTATTATTATTCGATCCACATTCTCCAGTTCAATTTCATCTAGCACAATCAATCGAGCGATATTTGATTTCTCCATTGTGATTAGCTGGCCGACACTACTCTTTAACAGAAGTTAGGTTGAATGTTCCACAAGTTTCCGTTGAAGAGTCTGAGAATTCGCGAAATGAATCTTCAAATGACAAAGCATGGACTTTAGTCATTTCCTGATGATGCTAACTTGGTTAGCGGAACGCGTTAAATGATAAATGACTGTCATATTGAAACACAAAGAACCGTTACGACAATAACGATGAAACGATAACGAATAAACGCACGGAAAACGGTCGAAAACGCACGACACCCTTGGTGTCATTTCCTTCTTCTCCTGATGATGCTAACTCGGTTAACAAAGATACGAGACTTCCGACATGTTGGAACGCTGGAATTCTGTTGAATCGACATGTTTTTTTTTTCAATGATGTATTTTAAAACGCCCTGTATACACAATAATATCATATTTCAAATCGACATGTTTTTTTCCTATATTTTGACGCACCCTGTACACTTCGACGTCATATTTGGTTTTCAATGATGTATTTTGAGATACCTTGTATACATGAGGGATCGCACGTTGAAAATTTACAGCCTCGTGGAACTGTTATGTTTTTTCTCAAATGATGTATTGTGACGCACCCTGTACACTTCGACGCCATGTTTGTTATAACATTGAGAGATCGCACTTTGAAACGATACAGCCTCATTAATCTGTAATGTTTTTTCTCAAATCGGATTCATCATTACTAATATATAACTTTCACGCTACCAATTTTCATCGAGTCATTCACGAATAATTTCAAAACCGGTAACGCTACAATGCCCCATAAACAACGATTTATTGTACAACCGGCGACGCCGAACCTGCCATGCTGACATGTATTGACATTTGACAGATGCAGTCTTTTAAGTTTAGTGTTTACAGTGTCCTTCTTCAACCAATAGATAGTTCAGCTAGTGACTCATAGATGACTCTGTGTGTTCTATAACTTTTGTTGTATTCATGTTATATCTTGTTTTTCACAATTCACTTTTTAAAAATTGGTTTATTTCTTTATAAACACTTTATTACAATTTGAATATAACGTGAAAAACTTGGAACAATAACTGAATAAGTAATTGATATGAATCATATATGAACTGTACTAGAGAATGGTTTCTTGGTTAATGAACAACTCGTTAATGAACAACTTTCTGACCTCGCAGGGTCTATTTATACGTTTGGTATGAAAAACAATATTTGAACAGTGTCAGCAATTGCTTTGTCTGGAGCACAAGTGTTCATCTTGCTGATACTGCACAATAAGCACTTTTAGCAGGAAGCTGTTATCGCTTTGTAATTTAATATGTGTGAGACGATAATTCGCATATAACAACTCCCCTTTTATACAAAAAGTTGTTGCTTTTTGCTGCAACTTTTCACAAAACATTTTCCTTGTGGAAACTGGTGTTGAGTTGGATTTCCTCTTCTATAGGTTCTTGGAGGTTGATACTTGGTCTTCTCCTGGGGATGAATCTCGATAAGATACGGGATGGTTGTCTGTCTGATCTTGGATGATCCGGGGGTGGTTGATTCGAAGTGGATGTAATACCGATTCGTATTGGTCCTTTTCGTCTACATTTGCAAAAGATGTAAAGTATGATTAATACAATGATCAATGTTATAGTGCAATATGTGAACCATGATATGTGCTTGTTCACAAACGGCTCATTGATGAGTTTATCCAATTCTTCGGAATATTGGTTTAATTTATGTTGAGCGATGTTCAACTCGTCAACGTTGATTTTGTTGAGTTTCAGCGGTTTCAGTTCTGGGAGATGTCGTTTTTCAGGAAGATGATCGCAACAGCTGTATGGTATTCGAACGGCATGGTTTTTGTATGTGACGTTCTTATATCTATCGACGAAGTATTTGGAGTGAATTCTAGTGCTTCCAACGAATGAGCTGCATCCGGGTTGGAGTTTTAGTAGGGAATTGGTTTTGATCACTCGTGTAACTGGTTCCATATTTTCGCAGTTAATGGTGATTGGTAGGACTTCAGATATTGTTATGAGCCACAAATTTAGACTCAGTTCCTGGACATTGTATTCCGTAGCGTAGATCAGTGAAGACTGGCAAGTTTTCGGGAGGACGGTCAATCTTCTCAATAGTTGGGCTTCGCATATAGCTTCTCTATCAATCGGGTAGGGTAGTAGATCGGAACAGATTCTTACGCCATGATTCAGAGTTTTACAGTTTTCTAAATTTTGAAGTGAAATGTACAACAAGGATTCGTCATCTCTCCCAATATATTTTTGAACAGTTAATAATATGTGATGAAGTCCCGTTCGGTTATCTGGGATTGGTATTGATAAAAGTCGATACAGAGTGTATGTTTCTGGTTCGACCAGTGGAATTTTTAATATGAAAACAATTCTTTTGTCCACTTGATATGCTTCAAGTTCGATGATTTCGATATATTTAGCAACATGTGAGAGCATTGTGGGTAAAGGTAGATTGTTTTTATGGAGTGATTGAGAAATTTCCTGAAGTGAGTTCATTAGGTCATTAGGAGTGATAATTGAACTGTGAAGTATTTTCAATCTAGCGAATGTACTTGAATTCAATATGTCATCAAGAGTTGATTCCAAGAAAAGATAGCTTTCCATTAATGTTTCACATATTTCCAATGTTTTCATTTGTGCTTCATAATACGCAAGATCGTCTGAAATATTATAGATTGATTGTTCTTTTTGCTTGATATCTCGATTGAAGGTTCCTTCATCGATTTGAAGTTTTTGAATAGTTGTGTTGAAATTTCTAATTACTGATGTGGTCACCAAGGTTTTCTAATTGGTGTTCGTCTTGAGTGAGTTTATTAATACAGTTGGTGTAATATTCGCCATCTGACGAGTCTAGATTACCAGTAATGGCTTTCCAGAAGGTGCCTATTCCATTAATTAATCCTCGTTTGGATCTTTTATAATAATTTTGGGTATCTGCAAATATTTCTCGATATTCAAGTCGAGTGAGTCAGATATTTGGGTCAATAAACCAATGTGTGTTTTCACTTCGGTTTTGAAGGATAACATTCTAGGGTTTGATTGGTCAAAAGTATATAGCATGTTTTCCAAAATTTTGTTATTGTTTTTTAAGGCAAATTCTATGGAGTCCAAGTCTTTGTAGACAAGAAGAGTCCATTTATCATTTTATTATTTAAATCTCGTATGTACTTGGTTATGGGTTCTTTTTGGTTGTAAAGAGTTTCGGGTGGTCTACTAGAGGTGTGTCCGAATAGTAGTTCGTAAGGGGTGAATCCGTGTGTTTTGTTTTTGGTGTTATTGTAACAAGTTATTGCGTATGGTAAAATACCTAAGGGGTGTTCATCAGGGTTGTCGATTTTATTTGTTCTTATCATTTCTAGAAGGGTCGCGTGAAAACGTTCTAAGGAACCGTTTGATTGCGGATGGTCCACACTAGAAAATGATTGTTTAATGTCATAAAGTGTACAAAGGTCTTTCAGTAGGGCGTTGTTGAATTCTCGACCGAAGTCACAATGAATTCTGAGTGGAGTTCCGTAGTGCTGAAAGTATACCAGTAAAGTGTTTACTACTGATTTTGCTGATTTATTTTCAATTGGGTAAGCTTGGGTAAATTTGGTGAGTTCGTCTCGAATTGTAAGTATATAGTTTTTTGTGGGAATTTCAAGAATGTCAATGTTTATTCTCTCGAATGGTGTTTTCGGAGTTTCTGTAATGACTAAAGGGCTTTTAAGGTTTTGTCTGCAAATTTTTGCTTTTTTGCATGTTTCGCAGTTCTTTACAAAATTTTCTACGTCTTTGATTAAATTTGGCCAATTATATTTTTCTTTTACGCGTCTAACCGTTTCGTTAATTCCTCGATGTAAATTATTTTTTCCTGAGTGGCATTGGCCCATTACGATGGGAATTTGGTCTTCGTCGGGAGTTCTTGTTAGATTTTGGCATACTGTTATCTTAATTTCTTTTTCAGCGAAAATGAAAGAAAGAATTTCCAAAATAGGTAAATCCAAATTATTTTCGACAAAGTACGTTTTGGAAACGTCTATTTCATCTGTCCATTTATAAAGGATAAAGAATAGAATTTCTACTGCTGAGGTATGATCGAATGGTAGAGAAATTATGAAATATTTTCTGTCTTTGACGGTTTTACTTGAAAGAATATTGATTCTATCGTTGTAAAATTCGGCATTTTCCTCGAATATGTCATCTACGATTTTATGATGAAGATCTTCTAATTTGTTTTGGCAGAAAAAAGTGAGGATGTATTTATGTGATTTGTCTAAAAGTTGCGAATTGTCAAATTTGATTTTTGAGTAGTCGATCAGGGATCGAGTTTCATATAAGTGACTGAAATTTTCGTATTCTTGTAAAATTTGTTCGAAGGGGGTTTCTTCGTGTTCTGGTGTTTCTTTGTTTTGTGTTTCTGTGTCTTGTGTTTCTGTATCTTGTGTTTTTGTGTCTGTTGGTTTGTTCGTTTCATCAATTTCGTTTGAAGCGAGTATCGTAAGTTTTCCGTGAAAATTTACACATTCTCTGAAGTGATTAATTTTGATCCGTGATAGGGCATCGGCATTTTTGTTTATTTTGCCAGGTTTATACTCTATTTCGTAGTCGTACTCTTCTAATTTAAGTCTCCAACGTGCTAGCCTACTACCTGGGTCTTTTATTGAAAAAAGCCAAGTGAGGGGTCTATGGTCAGTGATGAGTTTGAACTTTCTTCCGAACAGGTATGGTCGAAAGTGTTTCACAGCCCATACAATCGCTAAAAGTTCTCTGTCAATTGTAGAGTACTTTGATTCAGCGTTGCATAGTGTTCTGGAGGCATATGCTATTGGAAGGTCTTTTCCTATCGGTCCTTGTGAAAGAACAGCTCCTATTGCAAATGCGCTAGCATCTGTCGTTAAGAGGAAAGGTTCTTCGAAGTTGGGATAAATCAAAATTGGACT
This sequence comes from Leptinotarsa decemlineata, assembly GCF_025532065.1. Lineage (NCBI taxonomy): Eukaryota > Metazoa > Arthropoda > Insecta > Coleoptera > Chrysomelidae > Leptinotarsa > Leptinotarsa decemlineata. The sequence continues at coordinate 100,047 of NW_027412530.1, read as the reverse complement.
AGAAGTAAGGGCTAATTTTAATTCGTTGAATGATTTCAAACATTCTGAGTCGAATTTAAATGGGGTATCTTTTTGTAGTAATTTTGTGAGTGGTATGGAAATTTTGACAAAATTTGGTATGAAGCGTCGATAATAACCAGCTAAACCTAAAAAGGATATGATTTTTTTTTGGGTTTTTTGGTTGGGGGAATTCTTGGATGCATTCAACTTTAGAGGAGTTTGGTTTGACGCCGTTTTTCGTGATGACGTGTCCAAGATAGGCGACTTCTTTCCTTAAAAATTCGCATTTGTCAGGCTGAATTTTCAAGTTGGCTTTCCTTGGTCTTTTGAACACTTCTGTCAGTCTTGAAATATGTTCGTGGATCGTTGGTGAGTATATAATGATATCATCCATATATACAAGACAGCGCCTGTTTTGGATGCCAAGGAGGATGTTATCCATAACTCTTTGGAATGTGGATGGTGCGTTCTTTAATCCAAACGGGCAAATCATAGTGACCGTTCTCAACAGAGAAGGCTGTTTTTGGAACGTCTTTTGGGTCGATTTCGATCTGGTGAAATCCTGACGCAAGATCGAGGGTGGTAAAATACTGACATTTTCCAAGCTGATCTAGCAGGTCGGAAATGTTGGGTAACGGATATTTATCGGCTACTGACAGTTCGTTCAGTTTTCGATAGTCAATCACAACACGCCATTTGGGTTTTCCTGAAGCATCTAGCTTTTTCGGTACTACCCAAACAGGGGATGACCATGGGGGTGTCGAATGTTGAATGATATCTTGATTAAGCATTTTGGAAATATGGGTTTTGACTTCTTCTTTGTGAATATGAGGGTATCTGTAAGATTTTGTAAACACGGGTCTCGCATTGTTAGTTTCGATTGTGTGTTTGATTTCATTGGTGAAGGTGAGATTGTCGCCTTCAGGATAAAATATGTCAGAAAATTCTAGGCATAATTCGGTTATCATTTGTTCTTCTTCATGGTTTAAATAGTCAAGTCTGAGATGATTTTTTATCTCTTGAGTTCTGTCAATTTGTTCTAAATCATCGTGAGAGGTGTTAAAGTTCAAAATTGATTCAAAGTCTGTTATTGGTTCGAGAATAAGGTCTGAAAAATCTATTGTTTTGGGGATTGCGTTGGCGTTTATGATGGATGTCAAAAATTCACCATTTTTGTCAATTTTTACTAGGCGTTTGGTATTCTGACTTTCTCTTTTTCTTGCGCTAACAGTATAGCGTCGGTATTTTCAAAGTTACTTTTGAGTTTGAATATTCTTTCTATTCTGGGTTCAATTGAAATGTAATTTGGTTTCGAATTCTCAGTTACTTCATTATCTATAACTTTGAACAAAGGAACTGTTTTGAAATTTGTAATTAATTGTTTGTTTTTAAGATCAATAATACAATTATAATGTTCCAGAAAATCGGATCCTGATAAACCATCGAATTCAATATCAAGGTTGTGAACATAGACTTTGTGGGGAACATTATCTTTGAAATTGATCAGGGTCGATTCAGTGATTAAAACTTTTTGATCCTGATTCCCTGGACTATTACATTTTCTGGGAATCGGTGAAGGTATTTTTCACAAGTTTTTGGTTTGAATATCGAAATTCCTGCACCAGTATCTATTAAGATTTTAAAGGTATTTGAAAGGTCTTTGATATAGTATAAGTTTTTTGAATTCATGGAGTGAAGTGAACTTACATGAAGCGTTGTTCCGGGAAGTTCAGATCGGGGTGATGATCTTCTAGGTTCATCGATTGGATTTGGGTTTGAATGTCCGATGTTATGTCTTGGGATTGACTGAAATCTGGAGGGTGATGTTGTGTTGGAAGTGAAAAAAAATCCTAGTATTCTGAGATATTTGGATTGTTTATATATTGGTCGTGTTGGTCATATTGATCGTATTGGTTGTATTGATCATATTGGTTGTATTGATCGTATCGTTCAAGTTGTTCTTGCGGGCATTGACCATTATCAATATAATAGTCATTTTCTTGGCTACTAGCTGTATAGTAGTTCTCATACTCTGTGTTATAATCTTGGAGAGGTTGTGATTCTTCATATTTAACGCAATGTGTTCTTTGTTGATTTGAGTTGGGGTTACTGAGGGACGATTCTGGTTTTGGTTTTGGAATTGCGGTCTTTGTTGATTGGTTTGAAAATTCGTTTGAAGACTGTTTTGTTGGGGAAAATTTGGTTTCGGAAAGTTCGTATTTTGAAAGGAATTTGTGTTATTTGGTGGTGGTCGTTGTCTTTGGCGGCATTCGTTCGACAAATGACCAAAGCGTCCACAAAAGTTACACGTTCTTGAAGACTGAGGTTGTTGGGGTCTTTTGGAAATGTTGTTTTTCGGTTGGTTGTGTTTGTCATGCTTTTTATTTTCGAAATACGAAAGTTGGAGTTCTCTCCTGATTCGCATATGTGCTTCGAGCATGTCTCTGGGGTTTCCAGCGCGTATGATTTGTCCTAGTCTGGGTTCAAGTCTGGTAAGTAGTGTATTCAGTGTCATGGTTTCGATGAGTCTCGATTGAGCTGTTTTTTGATCGGCAGTGAGTGTAGATTTTTGAATACAAGCGTGCATTTTGGCGTTATGTACTTGTAATCTGTTGAAAAATATCAACGCGGTTTCATTTGGTAGCTGTTTTAGTCTTTGCAGGTCTTGGATTGAGGAGGTGAGATCTCGGGTATCACCAAAGTTTGAATTCAGTAGGTGTCTGATCTCTTGATATGTTTCGGGGTTTCGAGAGCTTATCAGTTGGGCAGCTCTTCCGCGAAGTTTGTTTTTAATGTGTATCGTCAAAAGATTTCTTTGGTCGCGAGTTGACATTTGGTATGCACAATCGCAAGCATTTGTAAAGGTTGTTAGAAATATTTGGTCTCCTTCAAACTCAGGGACGATCGAAAATATTTCCGACAATTTATATGGTTCAATTTCGGGAATAGGTTCAGGGATTGGTTCAGGGGCATTTTCGTTGTCAGGCATATCGCTCAATTAATCGATTCACTGGACTATAATAAATCAATGATAGCAATACTCAATACCTCTGAGATAATCGAACAGTACGATTATTTTGATGATAATTGATCTGTGCAATTATCAACAATTGGTTTTACAATAAGCCAATAATCAGTCTGTATGATTATTGCAATGAAATAAAATTCAATACAATGAACGAGATGAATCTTTGTTGATTTACAGTATTTGTTTCATGGGTGATTCGTCTTGTTCTCGAAGTTTTCCACCAGGGGCTTCTCTAGGTGTTCCTTCCGTGGTTTTCTTCAAGTGACGACTCCTCGGGTTCTCTTGGTTCTCGCTTTCTCGAAGGGCTCGGTCCTTTGTGTCCTTGAAGGGCTTGGTTCTTTGATTCCTTGAAGGATTGGAATCCACCGCTGCCAGTTAGAATTTTCTTGTTCTAGCAACGTTCAGGAATCCGCACGACTGCGCCAATTTATTATATCTTGTTTTTCACAATTCACTTTTTAAAAATTGGTTTATTTCTCTATAAACACTTAATTACAATTTGAATATAACGTGAAAAACTTGGAACATTAACTGAATAAGTAATTGATATGAATCGTATATGAACTGTACTAGAGAATGGTTTCTTGGTTAATGAACAACTCGTTGATGAACAACTTTCTGACCTCGCAGGGTCTATTCATACGTTTGGTATAAAAAACAATATTTGAACAGTGTCAGCAATTGCTTTGTCTGGAGCACAAGTGTTCATCTTGCTGATACTGCACAATAAGCGCTTTTGGCAGGAAGCTGTTATCGCTTTGTAATTTAATACGTGTGAGACGATAATTCGCATATAACATTCATATACTTTTGTATCAATGAATCGAGCGCTTATCTTTGTGTGGTTACTGATAACAGGACATGAAACAATTCTGTACGATAAATTATTCAAATGAATCTCTCAATATCCTATACGCAAAGCCACGTAAATTTTTTAATCGATTACGTCACACGCGTCTCTCTCTTTTACACACACATACAGATCTTTATATGAAATTTTAATTATTTCCCATATCTAAGTATATTTTCGTATCTTCAATATGATAATGACGATTACATTCTATGGAAATAAAAAAAAAATTTGTCAGGTATAATGAATGAGTCAATTTCGGTCCCGACAAAACTAACGCTATAAATACCCAACATTCGCAGTTAACTTCAATATCTTACGTTGGTGTAGAGGCTAAGGACAATGTTTACGGCACGGAGGATTCAGGTTCGAATCTCATAACAATAAACTTTTTTTAATTAAAATCACGTGACAAGGGGGCCTGAGCGCTGATGCGGAATCCCAAGGGGACCGAGTACTAAGGGAGCTGATAGGTTTTGGTGGAGTACCAAGGGTGCCGAGTTCCACGCTTGAATCGCTCTTCCATCCTGCGTCGATGACGTCACACGTTTCCCCCACTCCTGTTCGAACCAAAAATTGTAAAAAGTTCAGCTCCATGAAAAAATACATGGGATTTTGCGCTCGTTTCCGCCTTGTTCATCTACTCCTAGTTCAAGAGATGTTTAGTTTGATGGAAATAACACCTCGAAAATTGCAGACTGACGAAAAAAAAAAAAAAACAAGACAGGGAGCCTTTGGTTGAATATCTCAATAGCGATGTTACTGAATGGGTAGAAAATCAGTATCGTGTGATAATCACCAATCCACCTATTCCAAATGACTGGAGTTGCGATAAAGAAAACCAATCTAATTCTGATGCTATATATTATAATGAATGATCATTACTACATCCAACACTTCGGTTTCAAATTTCACAGAAAGTCATCATTAATCCTGTTAAAAATAACATGTCACCAGGGCCGTAGCGAAAAGAAATACCAGGGGGGGAGGGAATCCACATTTTCCCAACCTCATCAGCAAAATTTCCCAACTTTCCAAAAAATGAATGCCAAAGGTTAAGTTACTACTATAATATAATAATTTTCTTACTTAGCTATCCAAAGATTGGCTGAATGCTTATGAATTATGCACAAACAAAAATAAATTTTGGTAAATATGAAAATAATAATGGGAATTATTCTATTTTGGACCAAGGTCGTTGGTATTCCACCATATCCAACATGTATAGGAATATTCAATACAAATGAAAGGAAACAACACCACAATTTATTATGTTTATTGTTTTCTACTATTATTTTTTCTATCTTTACGACCCGAAATTTCCCAACTTTTCAAAGTCGAAAAAATAGCGTAATATTGAGAATTTTGTAAAGTGGTCGAGGCCCAGGAATTAGTTACTACCATAATATATTGATTTTTTCGCTCAGATATCCAAAGATTGTTTGCTGAATTGAATAAACATCAGACTTTTCAGTTTGTAAGCGTAATGTGAATTACGGGTAACCTAAGACTACGTTTCTGAAATAATTTATTATTTGCTAGTCAAAAGTGGCAATTAGTTACTACAACCTCATTAATGATAACACTTAAATGAAACGTTATTGAGACTGTTGCAGAGACTCAAAATAAATAGATACATTTTTAAAACTTTGCATTTTAATTTACTACCTCGCATTCACAGAACTTCCAGTACAAAAATGACTTATTATTTATTATGTCAATAGAATGCTCTCCAATATGCGTCATAAATAGACTTATAATATAATTTTGCAATAGTGACTTAATTTGAAACTAGTATTGAGCGCATTTTTGCTAGGAGAGGAAAGTCTCTTGAATTATTTTCTGACAACGGCACTAACTTTGTCGGCGCTGACTGTGAGCTGCAAACCTGATTCAATTCAGCTGTTACTTGGTTACGGTGTACTCAAAAGGCTAACCTATAAATCTGCTAAGAATCGATATAATGCGTCGGAATACAGAAGAGTTATATTGAGATGTATTCAATACTATAATTTTCTGAAGACTTTCTCGCTCATTTACCACAAACTGTATTTTTTGAAATCAATCACTTTTATTCTTAGGGTGCGATTTCTTGAAATTATTTTCCATGCGTCAAAGTATTGTCCTCCGGAACCGTATGGGTCGGGGTCGATTTGCTTCGAGGGGGCGTGTCCTGCGACTCCGCCCCGGCGACCACGCGTACCGTTCGTCGTTGCTGCGGCCGACTGGCCTCCCAGACCTGAGCTCTTGGGATTTCAGGACTCAGTTCCTGTCTGGGTGCAACGGGAAGTTGGTTCGCTTCAGTTAGCTCATTTCTATGTATAATCTCCTTGTGGAGGTACTGACCCCGCCATGAGGCCACCCCCAAGCCTCTCTCGGCTTCAGGGTGACTCCCTGGCATTCCTCCATCCCCTAGCGCTTCCGCTAGGTCGTCAGTATCCGGCTCGAACGAGATGCGAGGCGCTCCTGTGCGCAACGCACCCCTCTCCTCCCAGGGATCGCTAAATGCTCCGACCTGGGGGCATCGCGACGCCTGGCGTCGGACGACCTTTGCTTCGACGCTGTCGCTTAATTCCATATTGCCAGCGTCTCCAAAGCCTTCTTTGCTTTGGACACGCTGTCCTTCACCGCGTCTCTCGAAACACTCATTGTTTCGAAAGTCCTGTCCGGCGACTTTTTCTTCGAAACGTGCATTGTTTCGGGAATCCTGTCCATGGTAGCATGAATCTCTTTTCGGGTTTGACAATGGCTTTGACATTTCCCTGATTACTGTGGTCACAGGATGGCTGTACACCCTGTGAAATCTCACTCTTGGTGACTCTACTACGTGAGTAGGTGTCACCGCCTCAATGTTTTCACTCAAAACCTGTCGTTCGGGGAAAACTCTCAAATCTAGAGGCAGACAACCCGCCGATTGTTGCCGCCGGTTAAAAATCTCAAATCGTTGCGGTTGCTGCGGTTCCGATGAAAAACGCTGTTGGCTCGTTTTCGGAGCCGATCTCAGCATAGGGGATAACGTTTCTGTATTTCGCATCTCGCTAGACCCTAATTGGGGTTCGCGCTGCAGATGATTTCTGGAAGAGACCGTCCTAGGCGTTGTCAATTCAACTCGCATCTCGAGTAATTGGCGTAGACTGGCCTGGTGCGGGCTCCCGGTCCTGGAGAACACCTCTCCTCGGAGACGATGTCCATTTTCTCGAAGTAACGTCTCCTGACGTTCTCTGGCAAATGTTTCCTGATCCATTCGTAATGTATTCGGTGTGTTTAAATTCCTAAAGCGGTTTAGTACAGCATCACTATTTCGCGGGTTTTTTTCGCGATTTGAGGACTCTGTCCTTTGTGTCATGTCGAGTTCTCTAGCTACTCGGCTTCCTGAAAAACCACCAATGCCCGGTGTTTGTCGCACTGCGACCAAGGGAGAGGCACTGCTGTCCTCGTTCGTCGAAAGAATACGCTGAGTAGGACCTGGCCTCAGACTGGCTGATCCTACCGGAGTTCTAGGAATACTGTTTCCTGAGAAACCAGATTCCAGAGGGGTTCCCTGTCGGCTCGTCGGAGTCGCACTCAGGCGGCTAAAATTGTCTGACAAGAAAGGGGTTTGACCGAAAATTGTGGTCTCGCGATTTGGCATTGATGTATTTTCGGCAAGTTGCGCTCGCGCGTGTTTTGCTCTAGTCTGCATTTCGATTTCAAATTCCCTAATATGACTCTGACGGGGAAATAGTCAGAGGGAAGGATTCACGGAAATCTAATGATTTTAAGTTCACCCTTGGGTCGCGAAAGCTACTTTCCTATCTAAGGCCTACAGGGTGAACTGAGCTAGTGATTTGGGAACAGGGAGCCTAACGGTTGAACAGCACCCTAGGATGAGGGCCGCTCGCAGGATTAGGTAGAAGGGTATCGCAATCCTGGAAGGTCCCAACGGTTAGGTTGAGTCGTTCGCCCGAAGGACGTAACTGATGATGTCTTGACCCTCCCGAGTTTAATCTCGAAACACCTCGATCTTTAACACCGCAAGGCGATCGGGTGGGGTGAGACCGGGCAACTTTAGTAGGGACCTGCTCTTCCTTTGCAGGATTTGGGCTGCTTTCCTCTGGCGGGGTGCCAAAAGGAACCTGGACAAACGTAAGGTATGGTTATATGCACTGCAATTAATATCCACCCAGTAATCCGCTCCAGTATCAACTCTAGTAATTTCCACAATGTCCGCAATCCTAGGATCCTTCAAATAAATGTCCAGCCACTGGTATGTCCTGATTTATCCTCTATCGGTCCTGGAGATTCCTAATTCCGATGAAAATTCTTCCAATTCCAGTATTTACTATTAACCGCAGATCCCTAACGACTCCTATGTTGTGCTGTGTCTCTATTAGTTCTGAAAAGAACCATAGACTCGAATTCATTCCATATAATCCAACCGCAGCTTGAAACTTTTAAAATATCTTCAAATATTTAAAATCGCTGTTACTCGTTCACTGTTCGAACTTCGACTAACTATCGTGACTTGGAACTCCGCATATTTATCCTAAATAAACGGGCTCTCTTCCGCGCCACTTCCAGCCAACCAGAGATCGCAAAAGCCGTGCGATCCTGCCTGACCTACTTTCAATAGTTCCACTACGAAAAAAACTCATTTCGTATGGATTTGCCAGCGTTTACGACCTGTTTTTATGCAGGCGCTGGGCTTTGAAGTGGGAATACCGCTCTGCTAATTTCCATTGACGTCTATATGCCGCTGTTTCTGTCTCATTCTTTTCATGTTTCGTTTCGCTTCCTCAATTTGCGTTGTACGATAAATGAAATCTAACAGTCTTCGGCCTCACTCGGAAATCTTCGGAAAATCACGAAAAACCTAATTTTCGTTTTCCTTGATTTCATATAGAACTCAGCATCCTAAGACAAAAAGTTCTATGCCGCGTCTCGATATTCCTATTCCTTCTTGCAAAAATATGCGTTTGATAAATCTTATATTTTTCAAACTCAAATGCTAATAAAAATTGAACAACGAGCACTGGAAACGTGGTCGAGGTGTCAAACGATAGCTGCTAAGAATTTCTATCGATGCTTCTATCGCCCGAAGGACGTAACTGATGATGTCTTGACCCTCCCGAGTTTAATCTCGAAACACCTCGATCTTTAACACCGCAAGGCGATCGGGTGGGGTGAGACCGGGCAACTTTAGTAGGGACCTGCTCTTCCTTTGCAGGATTTGGGCTGCTTTCCTCTGGCGGGGTGCCAAAAGGAACCTGGACAAACGTAAGGTATGGTTATATGCACTGCAATTAATATCCACCCAGTAATCCGCTCCAGTATCAACTCTAGTAATTTCCACAATGTCCGCAATCCTAGGATCCTTCAAATAAATGTCCAGCCACTGGTATGTCCTGATTTATCCTCTATCGGTCCTGGAGATTCCTAATTCCGATGAAAATTCTTCCAATTCCAGTATTTACTATTAACCGCAGATCCCTAACGACTCCTATGTTGTGCTGTGTCTCTATTAGTTCTGAAAAGAACCATAGACTCGAATTCATTCCATATAATCCAACCGCAGCTTGAAACTTTTAAAATATCTTCAAATATTTAAAATCGCTGTTACTCGTTCACTGTTCGAACTGCGACTAACTATCGTGACTTGGAACTCCGCATATTTATCCTAAATAAACGGGCTCTCTTCCGCGCCACTTCCAGCCAACCAGAGATCGCAAAAGCCGTGCGATCCTGCCTGACCTACTTTCAATAGTTCCACTACGAAAAAAACTCATTTCGTATGGATTTGCCAGCGTTTACGACCTGTTTTTATGCAGGCGCTGGGCTTTGAAGTGGGAATACCGCTCTGCTAATTTCCATTGACGTCTATATGCCGCTGTTTCTGTCTCATTCTTTTCATGTTTCGTTTCGCTTCCTCAATTTGCGTTGTACGATAAATGAAATCTAACAGTCTTCGGCCTCACTCGGAAATCTTCGGAAAATCACGAAAAACCTAATTTTCGTTTTCCTTGATTTCATATAGAACTCAGCATCCTAAGACAAAAAGTCTTATGCCGCGTCTCGATATTCCTATTCCTTCTTGCAAAAATATGCGTTTGATAAATCTTATATTTTTCAAACTCAAATGCTAATAAAAATTGAACAACGAGCACTGGAAACGTGGTCGAGGTGTCAAACGATAGCTGCTAAGAATTTCTATCGATGCTTCTTTGAAGAAAGCCCGATTTCCCTATCTAGCCAACTGAAAAAGCCATTTTCCATAAAATCAGCTTTTTCCCTATTCAAAAATTGGCGAAAGCTAATAATCTTGCAAAAGATTTTTCTATCGCTTAGGAAACGGCATTTCACATCTTAATTTTCAAAACTAAGCTGAAATATCTTGGGAAAACCAATGTTTTTCCACATTTTCTTAATGTTCATTCTAAGTGGGCGGTCCTTATACTGGAGCTCGTGAAATTTCAAACTAGTTTTGTTTCACGACAGTATGTCTTCTCACATGGTCCCTTCTACTGTAACCTTTACCGCAAATGAGGCAATAGTGCGGTTTGGTATCTGTATGATGATACATGTGCCGGGTGACATCGCATTTGTAATTGAACGTTTCATAACAATGCACACATTTGAAGGGTTTGTCTCCCCAGTGCCTTTCGAAATGTTTCTGCAAGACCTCCTCACTGCTGAATATTTTGCGTCATAAACAGACGTAACTCATGAGAAATTTGGAAAAGTTAAAAAATAATTTTGCAATACTGACCTAATTTGAAACTACTTCACATTTAATATCAATATATATTGAAAATATTATAAATACAAAGTTACTTGGTCACGGTGCACTCAAAAGGCTAATCTATAAATCTGCTAAGAATTGATCTAATGCGTCGGAACACAGAAGAGTTATATTGAGATGTATTCAATACTACAATTTTTTGAAGACTTCCTTGCCCGGTTACCACAAACTGAATCTTTCGAAATCAATCACTTTCATTCTCAGGGTGCGATATCTTGAAATTATTTTCCATGCGTCAAAGTATGTCTTCTCATATGGTCCCCTCTACTGTAACCTTTACCGCAAATGGGGCAATAGTGCGGTTTGGTATCTGTATGATGATACATGTGCCGGGTAAGATCCCATTTGTAGTTGAACGTTTTGAAACAATGCACACATTTGAAGGGTTTGTCTCTCCAGTGCCTTTCGACATGTTTCTGCAAGACCTCCTCACTGCTGAATCTTTTGCCGCACTTAACACACCTGAAGGGTTTGTCGCCATCATGTATCGATTTTCTATGCTGTCTGAGGTAACATTGCTTAGAGAAATACATGTTACATTGATCGCATTCATATTTACACGTTCCAGAAGCGCTGTCCCCTTCGAGTCTATTTCCAGTTGTTTCAAGGCCGAAGCCTCGCTGGTGAGTCAGCTGCATATCCCTTTGCGATCCACTCGAATCTCCAATGGAAGATGACATTCCCCGCATATCTCCATTAAGATGTGAGTGCTTTGCTGCTCCGTTGCTATTTGTCGGCTGATGTGAGTTGACACTATTCTTCAAAACCATATTTTTATGAATTGCAGAATTATAATGCCGTTTCAAAAAACCTAGAGAGGCAAAATGTCTTTCACAATCAAGACAATTATAGGATATCTGTCCCTCCGTAATAATGGATATGCTGGTAAATGCTTGCAATGTCATAGGAGATGAAGCATTGAAATCATTTGAAGGCTCCAGATGTAGCAATTGTGATGGTGTTTGGCTTATACGGAAATCGATCCCCGGTTGATGACTCCCTTGGGTTTTTTCAAACACAATCTCCGACGTTGACATCGCTTCATCAGTATATTTCGCTCCCTGTTTCATATACTGTTCGAGTTCCTTCGCTGAAATATCGTTTTTTACTGCTGCTGATTGCCTGTCTTGGTTTGACAGGTGCGAGACGTTAGAAAGGAAAGGATAAGGAGAACTATGGCAATTATAGGAATTCTGCCCCTCCATAGTACTGGATTCGCCGGTATTTTCTCGCGGTATCATAGAAGAGAAAGCACTGAAATCACTCGAAGGTGCTAGACGTAGCATTTGTGATGGTGGTTGCATGATACGGGAATTGATCCTCGGTTGATAACTCACTTGAGTTCCTTCAAATACCGTCTCCAACGTTGATATCGCTCCTTCAGTATATTTCGCTCCCTGTTCCACATACTGTTCTGGTTTCTTCGCCGAAATACTGTTTTCTACTGCTGCTGATTGCCTGTCTTGGTTTGACAGGTTCAAGTCTTCAGAAAGTAAAGAACCAGTAGAAGGATCACTGTTCAGAAATGCAACTGCATCCGAACTTGTTGCGAATCCATTCTCAAAGAAAACGTAATTTTCCAAATTAACTAGAATGTTTTCATTGTTATTCTCCATTGAAAGATTGTGCGATTTTCAGAATGAAAACTATATCAAATACTAGAAACTAGTCCACAAGCAGTTCAAAAATGAATGGTGTTTCTCGTAGTCATTCGTTATTAGATATACTGAACAGAAACGTTTTTATGCTATTCAAAGCGAAACTGTCGCTTAGCACCAACTATGTGATATGCTCAGATGGATATCATAGAATTTAAATACCCATTTTCTGAAATAGTCGTCCGTCCGCATATCGAATTCATTGTATGTCGTTAATAAGATAGGTAACATTTTAATTGAACCATGTAAATATAATGATATCTTGGTAATTGAGATCAGAAAGCAGGTACATGAAATTTAAAATTTACTTACAGAATGTAAAGATTTCTCATTTGGCCAGTTCTAGAAATGGCAATGTTTATTTGATATTATCAGAATAATTATAAAACTCATGTACAACGACATTATATAATGTTTTATTTTATCTAGTTTCAATAGGTAAGTTATGTATCTATATGGCTTATCGGATATAGGCTACAAATACGACGATATCTATACAATATAAATTATTTTGAGGTTGTCAAAAATACATTATTATCTAAAATATATCTGAAGTTAGTTATATTTTCTTTTGTAATGGAAAGTTAAAAATCATTTTATAATTGAAAAGTCACCTATCGTTGAAAATGTCAAAGCTAATATTGGGGTTCTGGCTTCAATATTTCTAATTCTGAATGTGTCACAATAATAGTTTATTGAGAGAGCTTTCTGCAATAGGTATTCAATTTCCTTAGACATACAGAGTGAAAATGTTCACATTGCTCAATATAATGGTGAACAAAGATAACTTTCATTTAACTAATCCCTGAGAGAACTTTCAAATAATCCCTTCAATTTGCTACCTCTCAGAGAGGTACTGAATTGTGTCATCGTTTCACACATGTAAATATCAATGATGGTTAGAATTCCTAGATGAAATGGAAATTAAAATTTATGAGAAAGCAACTGCCAGTAAATTAAACATTCAGAATTTGACTATTGCTAAAGCCATCATTCTGTCGCAAAGTAATGTTGCCGAAAGGACATATTGTAACGAATATTTCGTTACATTCATATATTCTTAATGTTACCTATAATATCAATAGTTTAATCACCACAATTTCAATCATATTATTCTCCGTAAACGGTATAATAGTCACTGCCGGCTGGATCTGCGAAAACAAAAAACGCAAAGACCAAGGGCATTCGTTTTCGACGGAAACGATAGAAAGATCTCTTCCTTCCCAGCGTTTGATGAGAACGGTTGATATCTGGTACGTGCTGACCTTTTGTTTGAAATTATCTTTATTCATAGTAAATTTGTGGAGATCTGTTTAAGTATATCTTTTGCCTTTCCTGGATTTTCTATTCAGTCATAGAAATCAGTTTAATTCTGTAATTAGTGATAATTACACTGCATGTGATTGAAGGTTATTTTTTAAATTTACCTTATACTGGCTTTTATCCAGTCATCGATGAAATTTAGAGTCTTGCAAAGATTGCTAATTCACTAAATTATCTATTCCTCCATATATTTTTGGCTAGAATTGTTTTAAGAAGAAATTCTGCATCGTGGTATTTTTTAGGTTAGAGGATTCATTTCTTTTTATTTTAATACTCTCAAGTCATCCTCTAAATACAGTGAGATCACAGAGTTTCTTCTAGAGAACATCAGATTACCTTGGTGATATTTTTTTAAAAATTGAACTGCTCTAAAAATTAAAAAAAAAAATACAGTTAGTGAAGTATCTGCTTTGCACACCTCCTTCATCGTTGAATTGCTTAAGGAAATCAGTATCTACGCTTTATAAAATTTCAGATACTGAATACTTGGCATGTTATTCTCGAGCTACCTGTTGCTGCAGTGACGTTATCATTATTACTAGGACATTTGGAAGTGGACGGGAGAGTTGAAGTTGATTGCTTGGTAACATTCAGGCAGTACCTTTCCAGGACAATTCCTCAGGTGAGCATTTATTTTCTATATGACCTACTTTTGGTCCAATTAATTTCTCTTTGAGAAATAAATGCAAACTTGAGAGAATTTGTTTTCTGGCCTGACTTGTTCTGTAGTAGTTGACTGATACCATTCTATCTTTATCTTCCGATTTATCTTATCAAGGATACTTAAGCAGTCCATTTTATCTGAATTAACTTTATTCTATAAGGTCAACCAGATATCCTCCCTTCTGTATATATGCACTTTGCTTGTTATTTCCCTGGCAATAGCTTAGTACCTTATCTTTAATATTTCTTGGATCAGTTGTCAATTTGTTTGATGATTTTCAGTATAGTATGAAAATAGTTAATGATTGCCAAACTATTATTTCCTTTCTTTTTTTTTAGTTTAAGATACATTACCCTTTGATATAACTGAATTCCATTGGAATTAATCTTTTTAATTCAGAATATAGTAGTAAAATTCTGAGGATATCTGTGTGTCCCATCATAGTAGAATTGTATCTGATTCATTTCATTGTTTCGCATGATATCGAGAAACTGTATACTGGGTGAAGGACTGATACAGGCAGGAGGTTCCTACTAAATAACTTAATCGAAGAGGCACTCCAACGTGAGCTCTAAATCCATCTCCAGCCAGAGCAGGTGGTTACAAGTCTCTGCAGCCCTCTTCAAGACTCCTCAGCCACCCCAGGTATTCCAACCAGTGAAATTGAATCAGACAACCATCGACACTGTAAATATTCTGAATTTTTTTATTATTTTATATTTCTAATATTATATTACCATCTATATATATATATATATATATATATATATATATATATATATATATATATATATATATATATATATATATTTCCGGCTTAGAGCCATTTTGTAAAAAAGGAAATAAAGTTGTTAATTTTTTTTTATATTTATTTTGCCTTTCAATCCAAGCTAGGTACAAGTCATATCTTTCTCGTTGGTTTTGCCTTTTGCAACCTGGCGCCCAAATATTAGAATTAGTCAAGTAAACTCATGGTTTATTTGATTAATAGTAAACTAATCTGTTATAGCTATTAATCCGACCTGTGTTGAACTTACTCACACCCTCCCGTATCAAACTGAGCAGCCTATCAGCAAAAGGTGTTGGCATCCCAAATTTTGAATTATTGAATTTGCCTTTTCAAAATTTGGGGGGTTACAATATAAGAAAGTAATAACATAATTGATTAGAATATCTATTGAATAGAATTGATATTGATGAAAAATTTCGTATATTTCTCTAATAATTGTTGAAATAGTTGAATGTCTATTTAAGAAAAAATTAAAATTTCGAAATTTGTTATGAAATCCGTTCGAATCGTCTTCAAATTCTCCACACGAAACATTTTTTTGAATTTTGGGATAGTCAACAAAAATTCTTTGATTGATTCAAATATTGTTACCTTATTTTTCATGTAATACAGAAATTATAATAGATTCAGTAGGAAGATAGGAGCAATGCGTACGGCAGCTCTTCGTAGGTATGCACTATGGATTTCGTTCAAAAACACTTTTTTGTATTCTCAAATCTCAGCAATTGAATAATTTGTTTTATAGATATCTAAGTTGAGCGCCACACAGTCAATAAAATGAATGATCATTGATATGGTCGACTGTGAAACCAAATCTAATCAAATTCAGTTCTTTAAGGCACGGGAATGAAATGAAACTATAAAAAATCAGATATTCTGAAGATACTTGACATTCACAAAATACTGGCCGGTGAATTGAATAAAGATAGAAATCAAAATCTGAATGTGCCTCAAATCTGCCATTTGATCATGTGTAAAACAAATTGTAATAACTCAATAATGATCGTAGGTAAAAGTACGCTTTCATTTACCTAAGGATAGTCCAGGTGAAAATATCAGGAAAAGTATTACTTATAAGATTCATGTCAACGTGCAACCTTTTGTGGAACTCTCAAAATCTATATATGAAACTATATCCAAAACGATATCGTTCAATTCTTGAAAATTGACCACACGGCTCACCACTGAACAAATCCCTTCTTGAGATTCTCGTTCATTACTCCCTTTTCCAAAAAATGCCACAACTCTTTGCCGTTCTCATGATCAAGGATCACCTACAGCGCAAATCTATTATGAAGAATTCACCCAAATAATTTTGGCAACACCTCATTCCTGACTTTCGGTTTAACGGAAATAGAAAAACTACTTCGAAGGGATCCGAGTGAATCGGTCCTATTGGAAAGAAAAACTTATCAATCTGTACCAGAAACTAATTTATCATATGTGTATTGAGAAGTGAGAATCTTTGCGAGGCAAAAAGAGGTGAATTGGATTGCTTACACCTCAGGAATTTTTTTTTTAAATCAATTATAATTACCTCTCCTCAAAAAATAAAGTATTCCACCAAAGGGATATTTAATACAACACGAAGTGCTATTCATTGAAGTTTCGGCTACGGTAGCTCTGCGTACCACACATACTGTAAGAATAAGTAATATCGGGAAGTCTAAATCAGGATTTGTAATAAGTCGGG
Organism: Leptinotarsa decemlineata; assembly: GCF_025532065.1. NCBI lineage: Eukaryota > Metazoa > Arthropoda > Insecta > Coleoptera > Chrysomelidae > Leptinotarsa > Leptinotarsa decemlineata. Next base: position 83,263 of record NW_027412530.1, on the reverse strand, counting down.
AAAAAAAGAGTATGAACTAGAACTGATTTTTCGGTTCCAATCAATTTTCGTCTGAAAATACAGACTATCAGCCAATAAAATTCATCTCAAAATCACTGTGCAAATTTAGTATTCAAAATATCGAAATAATTTCCTTCAAAGCATTATTTAGGATGTTTCGCTAATCAAAATTTTATGCACATCAACTGCTTCCAAAAAACGCATTTTTCATTGTTACATATTTTCAAAAAATAGGAATATCGTCTAACAGGAAGGCAGTAAACTGTTTGTAATAGGGAACAAAACCTGAATTTCTGTGGACGTGTTATTGAGAGAAAAGGTCCTTATGATATAGGGCAAAAAATTTATGTCAAGTTCATTGTGTGAGGAAGGAATATGACAACTGTTGAAGTTGACTGAGAGTAAGAAATTCTGTACATTCCTCCAAGATGACAATTTGCAAAGTCCGTTTCCACATCACCCAGGAGGTAGGACTGCGCATGCGTTATCCTTTTTTTATTGTGGAAGTTTCCCCAGTAGGCATATCATAACCACAAAAAAAGTGTCTTTGAAGTTACTGCTTGTGCACTGATACTTACGTTTTGTCATCGTAGGGGAAGTGTTTAGAAATACCTAATATCGAATTTACAACATATATCTATGGTCAATGAGATTGAAAAAAGTTTTACATGCAGGCGTTTCCAGCATTCGAGAAGTGATAGTTTTTCAAAAGATTTATCATTGTGGAAGTGAACAGGAATAGTCAATTCCAAATCATACATTTTATTTTAATGAATTTACAAAGTTATGATATATCAATTTCTTCGGCTATGCAATAATACCACCATGGTAAAGTTTCATCAGAATCGGGTATTAGATATCTTTTATCATCTTCAGGGGAAAGGGCGATCTTTTTCTGGACGATCTTTTCCTGGAACGATGGAGTGCACTTGATATTTGTCAGAGCGAATTAGTGTTTGAGTGACACTCATACATTTCCAATTGTTGAGACATTCTTCATAACCGTCAAACGTGATTGACGTTTTCATAACCGATATTTTAACTCCCTTTGCTTTCTTGGTGCTCCCCAAATTCTTCAATTCCATCGCAATTTCATCTTCATCATATCCCTCATTCAGAAATTTATTTTTTCTCCTCATAATCACCCTCAGTTATCAGTACCTTCGTTGCATATAATTCAGAACGAAGTCCAACATAGTCCGACATCGGTACGCCATTGTTCTCGTCCTTCATCATCCCGAGAACCTTTTTATTCACCAAAGGAACGTTGAACTGATTATTGGATGGATAATCAGAAGTATCGAAGCGTTGATGACAGTCTCGCTTCATTATCTCGTAAGGGTCTTGTCGCGGCTCGTATATGAGAGAATCGGTATCGGTATACATAACGGTACATCCGTCTCCGAAGCTCTCCACCATATATTCATAGTGGAAATCGTAGATGATTGTCTTTGCCAAATCCAAAATAGCCTGTCCTTCATATATAGGCTTGTTTAGGAAAATTTGCAGCTTATTAAGCTCATTAAGCTCAACAGTTTTCATTGAATATGGTGCAAGACTTGAACTTAGGCTCAGCAATGTAGGCTTCTGCTCCATATCTACCACTCCATTCGGTGAGAAGTGTGATGCTAATTTTTTTCCGAACGTTCTCTATAGTTTTACCGAAGACTGCATTGTTTATTAACTTATATAATTTTTTTTCAAACTCATTTGATGCCTTTGCGCGTAACTTTTCATTCAAATCGATATAGGACTTCATCCATGGACTTTGTTCAAATTTCAACACTCGATGTTTAATATATTTCTTCTTCGGTTGCAAAGTACCCATCAACTTTGAAAGCTGTTTAGCTTTTTCTGGAGGTTTTTTCTTCTTAGGACATATATGTTCCGGGCAAAATGGTAGATCTTTATGTTTGTCATGCAAATGCTGGAAATATTTCAAGTCCATTTCCAGAATGTATCGTTTATTGGCATCATCAGGAATTTGAGTGATATCTATGTTAAAATCTGTCCACTCAAAGCCTCCATATGAAAGATATTGGCTCATTGCCCACTCATACTGATTGTTGACGTCATTCAACTCCGGGAGTCTCTTCAAACAATTTGTTGGTTATTGAGTCGACCCCCGGAGCCTTCTTTACCTTTGCAGCCTTGATATGACCAAAGCCGGACGCATGTCGTCGTCGTCATCTTCCCTGAGGAGTCGGTGAACCCGGTCTTCCAGCAGCATATCGCGATCGATGTCGTCATCGTCGTCAACGTTAAGTTGAAACTGACGTTCCATCGTGTCTGCAAAGGCTAACGCCTTGTCGGCGGGGGAGTAGCACACTCTGCGCTCTCCGTGAATGGGTGAGAGAGCAATCTTCTTCCCCCTGAACCTACGAGTGACTCGCCAAAGCTCGTCACTCCCAGGTTCGAAGGATTCCAAGAGCTCTTCACGCCTTGTCGGCGGGGAAGTAGCACACTCCGCGATGTCCGTGAATGGGTGAGAGAGCGGTCTTCTTCCCCCTGAGCCTACGAGTGACTCGCCAAAGCTCGTCACTCCCAGGTTCGAAGGATTCCAAGAGCTCTTCCCACCTTTCGTTTCGATGCTCAATGATGGCCTGTTTGACTTGATTGGCCATCCTGTTCGCCGCTGTTTTGTCCCCTGGGAAAAGGGTTCGCTGATAGAGCCTTCTCAGGCGATTTCTCTCTTGTATCAAGGCTTTGATACGAGGGGGAAACTCGTTGTAGCTCTTCAGCGGACACTCCTCCCTGGAGGTGGCCGCTCGAAACGCATCATTCACAGAAAGCTCGAAACGCTCAACTGTCGCGTCGAAATCGTCGGGAGAATCGAGTACCTCAGGAGGAGCGCGCATCTCTTCGAGCTGGGCTGTGAAGGCATCCCAGTCCGTCTTGGATCTCATGCGATAATCAGGGGGAGGAAGGTCATCGCCCAATACCAGGATTACTGGATTATGATCAGAATCCAGTTCCGACAGAACGTAAATTTCGCTAGTCAGAGAGACGTTTCTGAGAAGCGCGATGTCTAGTACGTCAGGCCTAGTCTGCCCGCGATAGTACGTAGGCTCATCTGGTCCCAGTACAAGATATTCATGCCTGTCAACATGCGCATGGAGCGCTTGGCCGTTTCGATTTGTGGCTCTGCTCCAAGGTCTGTGCTTGGCATTGAAGTCGCCAGTAGCAATTGTCGGAATGTTGCTTCCCATCAGCAGTTCATCCAGAGATTCTGGGAGTAGACGAATGTTCGGAGGGTTGTAAACCGAGATTATTCTGTGACAACCCCTGCTCAGTTGAATTTCGACCCCCACGGCCTCAGTACCGTGTAATCGAGCACTGTCAATGTCGTATTGGACACACTGTAGGGATCGTTTGGCGAAATGCCAACTCCCCCTCCAGCACGTCCAACACGTTCTCTGTGAAAGAATCTGTAGTTTGGAATGACATGATTCAATATGAAAATAATCAATTCTTATAAAGTCGATAGCGAACCACTTCCCACCACAATCTGTCCAATTGTGCGCACATCGCTAGTAGGGTACGAATAATCCCCATCATTCCAAATTGATGAGCATCAGAGTTAACCTTCCCACCAACAATCCCAACTCGATGCGCCTACAGAAGGCTAAATGAGTATGTCAGTGGTCGTTGGAACTTCTCGAAGTGTAGACGTGCGTACTCTGTTTCAAGAGTCCCACTAGAGCCGACGTCACAGGCGACCAATTTCAATGCGTTGACAGAAGGCGAAATCATTCATTCGTGACTGAAACTTTGTGGAGTGCAGATGTGAGGTGCTCGTGTTGTTGAATAGTGGATGGCTGGTACTCTGTGCAAACTGTTTGTAAAGAGTACACATGAAGGGTTATGCCCACTCCCCCCCTGCTTTTTCGACTTGGGAAATACTTGGGAAAATTTGGACCGTGAAGATAGAAAAAAATAATAGTAAAAAAATAATAAAAATTAAAAAAAATGAAAATGAGAGAAAAGAAAGGGAGAGATAATAAGAAAAGGGAAAGAACCAGGAGAATGTTGTGATTTCCCAACATGCATAACTTGGAGATCCCATACTTTCAAATTCTGAGTTGTTTGAAAACTTCAAAAATTCTCCCAAGTAAGAGAACAGTTGTGGAATTGGCCGCGGTGGTAGTGCACCCGACTCACGATCGGAAGACCGAGGAATCGATTCCCACTTCGACCAGATATTTTTCTCGAGATAATTTATCTGGCTGAAACTGGAATGATTCTGCGACCGTGTTAGGTATCACACGTTAAAAGGCAAAATCTCGTTAGTCCTTAGCTCTCACAAGTTTCTCAACTTCTGAGAGTTGTCGTTCGTATGAGGGCGACAGCTTATTAACGAAAAAAACAGAAACAGTCCTGAACAGTTCACAAATTCTGAAGTGACAATTTTACAAAATCCCCAACTTTTCGCTGTTTTTTCGACTTGGAAAAGTTAAGAAATTTCGGGCCGTGAAGATAGAAAAAACAATAGTGGAGAATAATAAGCATAATATTATTTGAGTGTTGTTTCCAATCATTTGTATTGAATATTCCTATACATGGTGGATACAGTGGAAGATCGAGGACCTTGGTCCAAAGTAGAATAATTCCCATTATTATTTTTATAATCACCAAAATTTATTTTTGTTTGTGCATACCCTAGCCGGAATAGTCATTATGCCAATCTTTGGATAGCTAAGTAGGAAAATCAATATATTACTGTAGTAACTAATCCCTCGGCTTTAATTTTTTCAAAAGTTGAGAAATTTTGCTGGTAGGGTTCGGAAAATTGAGATTATTTCCCCCGCTGGTTTTTTTTTGCAAGGCCCTGCTATTGGAAAGTATACCTCCTAATATTCGTCAACTGATGTGGATGCAGGTAGATGGTGATCCAGCACAATTTGATAGACGTGTTAGAAACGAGTTGGATAGACAATATCCAAATAGATGGATAGGACGAAGAGGTCAACAGAACTGGCCAGCCAGTTCTCCGGTCTTTACAAGTTTCGACTATTTTTTATGGGGTTATATCAAAATAATTGTTCACGATACACCGCCAACGACACCTCAGGATATGAAAGTATGAATAAGAAAAGTGTTTCGTTCCATATCGCAAAATATATTATCCAGGGTTCAGCACTCATTTCAAGAAAGACTTCGCCTGTGCATCGAGAATAATGGACACCATTTTGAGCATTTATTAATATAATACACTATTTATGATTCTTAATTTTTTGATAAAATGCTTTTTTGCTTTTCATTGCAATACAGGGTGTTCCATTGTTGAGATGAAAAAATTACTCATCAGTGAAATATATAAACGCCTTTTGTGTGAAAAGCAGAAGAGATAGGTATATGGAAACCTAATATAGTTTTGAAGGAAATCTACTTCTGCGTCAGATTACAACAGTGTATATGGGGTGTTTCATTCAGCTTTTTCCCCAAAAACAAGGCTCCGGAACTGCCCGAAATGTCTAAATTATTCAAAGTTTAGAGACTGTAGACTTTATATAGGCTCATTTCATTGAAAAAATTGAACGAAATATCTGGAAAATTTTCATATTGTTGTAAATCATGCCCTAAAGAAAATAACGCCGGCCGCCACTGGAAGCCATAAACCAACTATGACGTAGCTAAGAGCGCGCGAATGTTCGACGTTCGCCACCGTTCCAGGCGTGGCGTTACTTTGAGAATAATGCTACCGACTTCGATGGAATTTCGAGGAATATTCTGGCGCCTTCGATTGCCGAATATAAGCGCCACCCACTCGCCCATCGCCACAGTCAAGCGGAAGTGACAGTGCGGTACGTGGAGCGATCTAGTAAGGCGATAGATATTCGAATAATAGTCGAAGTTTTAGTTGAAGTGTTTGTTGTATTTATAAAGTGGAATGGAGTTAAGTTTGATTATTGTTCAGTGTAGTTGACTACTGGGGAACCCACGGGGAATAACGTAACAATATGTTCTCATGTGCATATGGAGAGAGTCATCAACATCTGAAATACGATATATAGCAGTGACAAGTGCAAGTGCCACCCTCACATCGACAGAAGAGTTAAATTTTGTGAGATCCTCACGAAATTCGTCAATTGTATGACTTTGTTGTACATCATACGTTATTTTGGATGAATTTACCTTTTATCTTGGGAGGAAAATGAATTATCAAAATTTTCGATCCTGAAGTGATTCAAATATATTTCACGTCGAATTCACATCCAATATTTCCAAAATTAAATTTTGTGGCAGGAATTTGGGGTGATCCTTTTGTTGGACCATTCTTTCTTAATCAAACCTAAATGCTGAGGAATATACATCATATTCAACTGAGGCTAATATATTAGAAGTTCTGGACAAAATAAAATTTAAATTTTTTATTTTCAACACTTGTATTTCGAAAACGCTATATTTTTAGAAAAAGGTTCATCAAGAAAATATTGATGAATTGATTCTCAAAATCTCAACTTTGCATTTCGAAATCGCTTGAAACAACAACTGTTTTGAATTTTTGGAAAAATATTTATTGAAATCATCAATATTTTCACAGATAATGAAATTCATTCCAAATTGAATACACAATGTTTTCGCTGTGTTTGAGCAATTTTGTATTCAATCCTCATTCTTAAGATGGCTCTGAAATTGCTGTCATTTATGACTGACTCCTCATAAGTCATAGAAACAGGGCCAGAATCGTTTGTTCCTCTCGAAGCCAGTTCTTGACGCCCACAAATCTTTATAGTTTCCACAATTGCTGTTTGCAGATTAGGTGGTGACAACTTTTAGCTGGGACACAGTGTATAATGTAACACACCGATTCTGTACCTCCTCATAATTTTTGCAAAACATTTCTACGCAGTTTCACGACACGCTCGTAATTGCTATTGATTCCTAAATGATTCTCAGTTCTTCGAATGCTTCACATTTGAAACGAATAAATGAATATTTCGTTATATTACTACGCACTAGAAAACATATAATTACGTTTCAAAAACAAATAATAATTTGTGAAAATACACAAATAACCTCAATAAATCTAGTTATCCTTCAGACAGACCCGGCCTAGCCTAATTTGTTTCCAATGTTTCATAAACACATAATTTTATGAAAGCTCGGAACAGTGGTGTTTCCATTTTCATAGCTAGAATTGCGTTTTCAACTTTTTTTCCTGAATTTTCAAAGGATTGTCAGGGTAGCCCTGTAAAGTAAACTCTAAAGTTTGCCAAACTTCAATGATATGTTTCAACTGTCTTGGTGTCGAACATGAAATATTACGTTTTGAAGGTTTTATTTTTGAGAAAGTCAATTATTAATCGATCATTCATCATAAAACAATTTTATTATTTGGAATAATAATCAATTGTAATGTGAGTTGATTCCACATATTCGTCAGATATTTTAGTTTGTTTGGAAGAAGATAGACAATTCGATATTTTGTTAAAAATCTCAAATTTGTTATTCAAACAATCTTCGGTGTATGCTTCTGCTACGAAGGCAGCTTTTCAGCCACCGTGATGTTTCATGAATGTATAGTTGCCCCCTGCATTGTATAGAAGAGTTACAGAGATTCTCCTGAAACAGTGACCTGTGTAGCTCTTATATATGTCTTTTCCCAGCTATTTCATAATCAAGCTGGTTGATACATTTTCCTGTCGAATATTCCGAATATGATCTATTACTTTTTGTATGAGGCGGCCGTAGTGCTCTATACTTGCGGTATATCTCAATGGTATCAGAATTTGAAACATTGAGGGTTCTTCAAGGTTCAAGGTTCAATAGAAATAGATCTATAGTTATAAGTAATAATTCTTCAACTGTTTCTTGACGTACCATTCACGAAATTGGTCATATTATGTTGTCACATAAACTAACTTGGATTTGGCCGGTAACATATTAGATACTATTGCATTTGCTTTCTCAGATATATCTATTCGAGTAGTACTACCACCATTAAAATCAACATCCATCTTCTTGAATAAATTTGAAATTGAAGCAACTACGATCGAACAGGTCAAAAAGTCTAACATGCGGCTTGTCAACAAACCGTCAATAGTAACAACACAGAAAGACCACTGGATGTTGTGAAATTGTATTGTGAGTATTGATATTATCAAGGATAGAATGTATGAAAAATATACATAATACTAAGTTATTTTGAGCTGAGTTTTTTCAGACAGGACAAATTTCTATATTCGATTTCACTGAGAACATTGAATGCTATTTTCAAGACAACAGAACGTTGCTAGCAACGGCTATCAAATTCGCAAAAAAGATCGATCCATTGTATCTCACGAAAAATTGTGAGTAGATGAACAACATCGATACGAGCTCAAAACCTCATGTATTTTCTTATGGAGCTAAACTTTTTGCAATTTTTGGTTCAGACAGGAGTGGGGGAAACGTGTGACGTCATCGACGCAGGATGGAATGAGTATCGTAGCGATTCAAGCGTGGAACTCCGCCCCTCGGCCCCCTTGGTACTCCGCCGCACCTATCAGCCCCCTCAGTACTCCGCCCTCGTCCCCCTTGGGACTCCGCATCACTGCTCAGGCCCCCTTGTCACGTGATTTTGATTAAAACAAATTTATAGTTATGAGATTCGAACCTGAATCGCCGGGTGCGAGATATTGTCCTTAGCCTCTATACCAACGTAAGATATTGAAAGTAACTGCGAATGTTGGGTATTTATAGCGTTAGTTTTGTCGGTACCGAAATTGACTCATTCCGTAGAATGTTAGGAAAGTTGTAATCGTCATTATCATGTTGAAGATAGGAAAATATACTTAGATTAGGGAACTAATTAATATTTCATATAAATATGTGTATATGTGTCTAAGAGCTAGAGACGCGTGTGACGTAATCGAGGCAAAGAGAGATGGAGATGGAATCGAGGTTATACGCTGCCAATGCCAGCATTGCAGGGTCGGCGTTGCCGGTTGAACAATAAATCATTGTTTATGGGGCAATATAGTGTTGCCGGTTTGAAAATGAAGAGTAAGTAATAATACTGTGTACGGGATGTCTCAAAATACATCATTGAAAGAAAAAAACATGACGTCGAAGTGTACAGGGTGCGCCAAAATATATCATTTGAGAAGAAACATGTCAGTTTAAGAGAAGTCTAGCATTCCAACATGCCAAGCATTGAGTCTCATATCTTTGTTAACCAAGTTAGCATCATCAGGAGAAAGAGGAAACCCGAAAGTGTCGAGGGGTTACGCGTTGTGGACTCAACGTGAGGGCAATGGAGGAGCGAAGTATTCAGCAATGAGATTTTGCATGAGTTTTGACCGTTTTTGCGTGCGTTTCCGACCGTTTTTCGTGCATTTTCGACCATTCTTCGTGCGTTTTCGACCGTTTTTCGTGCGTTTTCGATCGTTTTGCATACGTTTTATATTTTTGTTGAGGGTATCATGAGGCGGTGAGGTTAGATGAAAGAGAAGAAATGATTCAGAAATGTATTATACATTTTTATTTTGGTGATATATCACAAAGCCATTTGTATAAAATATCTACGTTTCGGAGACTGCAATTGTAGCTGGTTCGGTTGCGAATGTGATGCATACAGGGTGAGGCACCTTCGTTATTGTCGAATGTGGGAATCATTCAAATTCACAACGCGTGTAGGTATATTCTTCTCGTGAAATTTTTCAGTCAGAAAGTCATGTTTTTGATATCCACGCACATAAATGGCATCGACACTTTGTAGATTTTTCATGAGGATGGCATCCAATTGATTATATTTTACAAAGCCAGAGAAATACCTCAATCCGTGAATGTTTCGCTCCAAATAACAGGCAGTACGGCGATCTTCTTTACTCAAACAGGAAAATGATGTATTTGCCAGCAGTAAAAAGTTAGTACACTGAATTCCAACCCTAATGGCTATTTCTTAAGGATGGAATTTCTGCTCGACGGTGAAGCCTTGAATATGTACAGCAAGGAAAGAAGCGAAAGCACATGTTCAGTTCCATTTTTTAATAATTTCGCTGAGTGGGGGGTGTTCTATGACAGTGTCGAGCACAATGATGCAATAGGCTCTAGTATTTTGAGGAAATTTTTCGGATGCTCCGATTTCAAGTTTTACATCAACACTGGAACTTTTGATGCTCTCATCCCTTCTGGAACAATCGATGACAAAGAGAGCTTTGTCCGTGAAAACGGTGGAAGTGAGAAGAGGATTATGTTGATTAGTCATTTTGTAGCTGATACCAAATTGTGAGTAGTTGAAATAAGCTTGCGAAAAATTCCCCTTTGCAAAATCCAAATGCATATTTTTCTTGGAGTAATTCTCACCGTTTAGAGTGAGCATTATATTGGTGATATTCAAATGATTGAATATTGTTGGATCATTGTTGACTTTAGTGTAGTCACTATTTTTTTGGAAACATACAATCACACCTTGTGTGAGAGCAGGCAGCATATGAAGTTCCATTTTCTGAACGGTATGAGAATAGGAGTAACTGCTTGGATAGCTTTCAAAAGTTGCTATTTGATTTGATCATGCATAAATATTCGTTCAACTTTCAGTTCAATATTTTCAATTTCCAATTTAACTTCCGTTTTCGGCAGGAGTCTCATCTATTTTGAAACAGTTGCTATCATCTCCAGCTCTTACTAATCGAATGGTATGTTTACCGTAAACAACGCACTGATAATCATTGAAGATATTCAAAAAATGTTTGATGGGGATGAGCATGTTGAATGTTAGATGAGTTGTGTTGATGACGCCTGTATTGTTGGGAAAAGTCCAGCCGGAGGTGGCCAAGTGTTTGATTTATTCGTCGGTGTAGATGAGAAAGCCTCTTACAGTACTAACAATTCCAAGTTCACGAACTGCTTCCAATTCATTACCACTCTGCTCATAACTAGCAGATTGAAATATGAAAGCGCCAGCATTGTTTACGAAAGGTCTTCTCAACTTTTCCACTAATGAACAGCATCGTAGGCATCAGATTGATTGATGTTGATTTCAATAACATCGTTGATGCGACAAGACTTGACATAAAGATAGTAGGTACGCCACTTTACCTTTTGTATGGACTCATCGATTTGCGGTTTTCGGACACACTTGATTGGACAACATGGTAACCAAGAGATTCCAGAAACAATTTATTTTTCGTTCTCAATAGTTGTCGACTAGTGAAGGTCTTGGTGAAGAGTGACTTGGGGTATGAAGGTGTATTATTTTTATAGATAGTCAGCACCATACTTTCGCTTCAATTCCAAACGAATTATTATTTCTTCGTTTCGGAAATCAATGAGCCAGGAATGTTGGTCGAGCACTCGCAGCGTAATATTGTTCATTTCGTCTCTATGTGCAATAGGTAGGTGAATGGGGTGATTAGGTTTTTCGTCAATTACGTACCGAGGATCAACACCAACAGCAAATTCGTATATCGTATGAGCCGGTCTGTCGTTGTAGGAGGCTCCAAACGTTATATTGCTATCTATGTGTATGGTGCGTACTTGAATGATATCCACAGGTAGATCGGATTCGTAATAAATTTTTGGTTTGAGAAGAGTAGATGAAAATCCCAGTATATGAGCCAAGCTATTTGCAGGTCAGAATTCAATCGAGTGTTTCAGAAAGAATATTTCACTTTTCAGCGTATTATTTTTGGGTTTTAGATAGAAAAAATCCTCAGGGATTTCCTTGAACGTTTTAGGTGAGATGTATTTGTTTATTAATTCTTCAATGTCACCAATTTCGTAAGATCCAACAGGAATATCGATGCTTTTTTGTTTAGTTTTGTCAGCGTTTTAATAGTAGTAGAATTTCGTACCTTCCTCAATGTTGGGTATACTGTTGTATGAATGGAAACTGAGCAAAGCCAAGTATATTCAGAATCAGAATCTAATCGAATGGGTGGATTGAAATCGATGGAGAGCGTCGAAAAACGACTCGTTAGCGTTAATATCATAGACATGACTGATATAATGCCAGTATGACATAACCTTAAATAATGATTGAAACAACAACAAGATTTTGAATAAAAATCATTCATTTCTACAATGATAACATCCCATTTGTGAACTCACAATAATAATAATAATAATAATGATAATGATTATCACTTTATTTACTCAGATTGATTTGTATAACCACAGGAGCAGAAGTACAAATGAAAAAGAGAAATGACAAGTAAATCGACAAAGTATGCGGTCCCATATATGATGGAGTATCTTCAAAATGGTTCCTAGGCCGAAAGGAAATCGATTTTGACAAGCGTAGCGGATACATAAAATTGGCTGGGTATATACCCGGTATATATGAACTGTTATTTCTCGACATGCCTGGAAATTATAACTCTGAGGATTTGAATATATACAAAAAAATTTGGATTTATCGATCGCTCACAAGAATTCCGCTGGAGATGTAAAAGGCACTCAGAGGTACAAGTACACCAACATAATCAAACCGTTGTTTTCCACAACAGGAAATCGTCGTAAAACTGGTACTGGGTTTTTTCAACCTAAAACACCTCTCACTACTACTACTTTTCATGACATGACATCATGTTTACACACAAAACGTTACCTCTTGCAATGACATTCAATACGGAACCCATTGAATACATTTATTGGGACGATCCCAACGAGCTATGCGAACATCTCAAATTATCACTAGCGTCTCGAGATGCAGGAAATACTTCACACAACAATGAAATAATTGCCATTTTGAATGAACTCAAAGAAGCAGAAATAATTATATGAGAAACACTACGTCCTCCAATACATTATCATTTTCAAAATGGTTATCGATAAGTTTGGACGTAGCGACAGTAACAGAAAGTGAAAATTGCCAACGCCCTCTGGAGGAAGTTTATTGCATTATAACGCAGATGGAAATATTCATTGTGGTGATGTGAAATTGTGTCATGTGAAAAGCCACATCACTGATTACGATGTTGCTAATAAAAAGTATGTGAATGGAACCAACAAAGAACTTTCTCCATATATTTATCAGCTAGCTAAGCAACACGGAAAAAAAATGACCCAAGTAAATGAAAAACTTATCAAATTTCAAGGTGACATCTCCAAACAAATCACCGAAATAAATTCGAATATAGCCAAGATACAATTTACTATCAAGGAAATCAACAAGATTCAAAATGAAGTTCAAGCATAACCATAATGAAAGAGCGGGGTTCACACATCTTCAGCATCAGTCGTCATGACTTCCAAAGACAAGATACAACTTGTCAACGAATTACATAAACCAATTAGAAGGAATTATCGAAGGAATAGATGACTTATGGCAGATGGACTTCGCTCACCAAAATCGAAATTTCAAACTGATTCTAGTCGTCATAGATTGTTTTTCGTTTTTGATTTCGTGGACTAGACCACTGAAATCAAAAACGGGAGAGGAAACTACCAAAACGTTTGCAAATATCTTGACACATACGAAACGTTGTCCAAAAAATTCACAAACCGATAAAGGCAAAGAATTTCACAACAATACGTTTCAAACTTTGATGAAAAAACATGGAATAAATCACAACAATACGTACAGCATCACTAAGGCTTCTATGACTGAACGTACCATTAGAACGTTGAAAGAAAGACTCTTCAAATATTTTTGTCTGAATGGCAACTACAAATGGTTGAATGTCCCACCCCGACAGTTGTTCTTCAAATTCGCTTAATTTATTCAATATAACATCCACAACGTTTTCATTGTACCAAGCAGCCAAGTCCATACTTGAATCGATAACTTTATTTGCCGTACTGAAATATTTGCGATCAACAATATCACCATCATTCGATTTCTTATTGAAATCTCCTGAAAATGTAGAATTAACTTTGAGGCATGACATTTGTTTTGAAATTTTGTGAATCTCACGTTTGAATAATGGAAAAGCATCGTCTAGAAACTTTTTAGGTTCTTTATGAGTCAAATTGATGATTACCCCCGTTGTTACTCTACTATTGAAAACATTGTTAACATTTTGTCACTTTACCCTGGTGCTTTGTCGTTTCAAACATATCGTTTATCATTCATCATTTTGATAATAACTTTCCCAATTCGTGTAATCATTGTTTTTCCCCAACCGGAAATTGAATTTTTTTCATAGTTAAAACGCATTTCCTTATATGTTTATTAATTTATTGTATAGCTTGTTTGGCAATATGATCCGAATAATTATCTTTGATGTGTAAGATGTATTTATCAATTACCGACTTGATTTTTGGAAAATCAACCATTTGGATTTCATTTATTGACATGACTCATCGATATTTTGTTCACAAATGAAGTTCTTAGTATGATGGGTCGATTTTGGAAGCTGCAGAAAATTGAATCTCGTTCTGTGGACACTGTTGAGATGGTTCTTGAAGCTGTTGAGATTAAAGTTCGTTCTGGAAAGGTTGCTAAGAGTGGGGGTAATGTCTTTCGTGGAGCGATTGTGATAAATGGGCGAGCTACAATTATAATTGAAAAAATCAATTGTCATTCAATACAAGTACTAAACACAAGTCATTCTGTAAGTACTAAACACATAAAAAGTATTGAAAACACTACTTCATGCAGATCATATCTATGAATGAGAAACTTTTTGAGTCGAACAAAAAGTATTGTATTCAATCACAAACTCTAGACATATTTCGAACAGAGAAAAAATGGGAAAGCAGTACTAACCTTAATTTCGTACAAATTCAAATAAAACAACACGACAGCGTATTTTTCTTATGATAAATTTTTCCTAATGGGGTGTGATACTTCTCCGTCACTCGATGTGGTAGAAAGTTGTTGTTGTTAATTAGTTTCCTCTTCACGACCGAACTTGAATTTTTGAAAATCCACCTGCGAGAAACCAAAATTTAAATAACAATTAATGTTTCAAATTATACGAACACTCTCTCAACTATTTTATTGTTGTATTTATTTTATTTTTAATGTCAAATATACCTTATTAGTTTATTACGACAACATAAATAAAAGTTATTCCTTTGTTACTATACGTTTTATTCAACTCGAAAGCTGGTCACAAAATGAGCTTCTGCTTATAATATTATAAATGTGTATATAGACAATCTATGGCATTGTCAAAGGTAAATAGATAAAATACGGGAAAAACTCTTATTCAGCTTGGATGATTCTCGAGTGAAATTTATAATCTCATTTCACGGTTATGAGGCTATCATCTAATGGAACATCAAAACAAATTGTACGATACAATAAATATTGTAAGAGATAGTATTCGATAAAAATGGATGTCAACAATTATCGGTTCTTATCTTTTATTCATTATTAATGATTGAGAAATATCAGCAATTGTCACTTCCTATCTTCTGATATATGTAGGATGAAAATAGTAGTCCGGGGTTGGCTTGAGGAATACGTAATTACCTCTAAACTGTTTTGTATTACAAAATAATTGAAAAAAAAAACAATAACCCTCAAAAAGTATATATAAAAAAACACTACAGTAAATTTGAATTAAATTAAATTTGAATAAATTCATTTGAGAAAAAGTAAAGAACGTATAAAAAATTTTGCAATGAAAATTCTTAAGTGAGCATGGAAAACACGTTCAGATGGAAATCGTTGCACTTGTCACTAGTATCACCTTCAACTGATACAAATAACTCATCATTTCGCCTCGCAGGAGGTATTTATAGGAAAATAAGTGATGATAAATTATGAAATCAAACAGAGAGCCTTTGTTCCGTCGCTTTGAGAACTGCATATCTCTGGTTGCTGATTCAGCATTGACAGTAATCAATGTCACCTTGGGTAAGAAAAGGAATATAGGTGATGACATATTATGCAATCAAACAAAGAGCTTTTGTTTCGTCGTACTGAATTGTTATGAAGCCACGTGTCTGGCTTTATCAATAAGTGATAGCTATAATTCTGCATACCTATATTATATATTCTTACCAACTTGAAATGAGTTGGTTGTACAACTCTAATCAAAATACATCCTGACATCGTAGATTCTATGATAACTTTATGAACGTCAAATTTCATGCATGACTTCTTTTTCTCTTGCCTCGTTGCGTGTTCTGGAACAAATTCAACAGTATTTTGTTTTCAAATGACGATCTTGAAATATAAATTTCAATTCACAATTGAATGGTGTACTCTTTGGAATTGCGCCTGCGCAAATACTGCTAACTGGCCCTCATCGACTGATGTTGGACAAATCAATTTTCATTGTTTACATAAGCCTTCACGCATATTTCCTTGGAATTTCACCCACATTTGGTACGTTTACATATTGAACAAAAATTATTGTAGTCGAAAGTACAAAATTTGTTTTTCAGCATCGTTGACGACATATTCTACATTTTGAGGCTGGAACACTTTGTCTTGAATGTGTAAATTAGTATTTTCAAGACAACAGTCGTTTGAAAGCGATAACGCGATAACTCATCGGGACAAAAGCTACGTCAAGATGTATGTTTTCAATATATATCAGACGATGTAAATTTACTTTACCAGTTGTACAAAAAATGTTGCTTGTATTTCGTGTAATGAATTCGTGGTTTCATGCCAAATTCGAGAGAATTTTTGGCTTCGACCTGCGGTCTGGGCCAAATATTGACACTCTTTCTTGGCACTCAATACAGAAATGACTATAAAAACTTTTTTACATATTCGCCTGGAGAACGTTTGGGAGACGTCATAGCCTCTACATTAGAATGTCCAGTTTGCTTGACAAAATGCTCATCAGATTTGTTTTGGATGATTCTCTCGAACGAGAGATCGTGCTGTATGTAAAGGTCCAAATTTGAAACAAATATTCGAGATAATAGAAGTACCTTGCAGAAATGCTTGTACGGCTATTAAATCCGCCAAAATGGTCGATACATAGTATCTCACGAAATATTGTGCAAATTTGCATATTTCTCAGATATATCTATTCGGGTTATACTACCACCATTGAAATCAACATCCATCTTCTTAGATATAACTTGAAATTGAAGCATCTACGATCAAACAAGTCAAAAAGGCTAACACGCGGCTTGCCAACAAACCGTCTATTGTAACAACACAGAAAGACCACTGGATGTTGTGAAATTGTATTGTAAGTATTGATATCATCAAATATAAAATGAATGGAGAAGGGAAGTATTACTTATTTTTTTTGGACTAAGTTTTTTCATGCAGAAAAAAATTTTGTATTCGATTTCACTGAAAACATTCAATACTATTTTCAAGAGATAAGTCGTTTGAAAGCGATAACGCGATAACTTATCTTTACAAAAATAACGTCAAAATGTCTGTATTCCATATATTTCAGACGATGTTAATTCACTTTAATAGTTGTACAAAAAATGTTGTTTTTATTTCGTGTATAAAATTCGTGTTTTCATGCCACATTCGAGAGTATTTTTGGCTTCGACCTGTGACATGGGCCAAATATTGACACACTCCTTTTCCGCACTCAATACAAAAATTACTATTGAGAATTTTCACATATGCGCCTGGAGAACGTATGGAAGACGTCAGGGCCTCTGCATGAGAATATCCAGTTTGCTTGACACGACGATCATCAGATTTGTTTTGGATGTTTCTCCCGAACGAGAGATTGTCCTGTATGTAGAGGCCCAACTTTTGGGACAAATATTCGAGATACTAGAAGTACCTTGCGAAAATGCTAGCAACGGCTAGGTCGATACTTAGTATCTCACGGAATATTGTGCAGAAATGCATATTTCTCAGATATATCTATTCGGGTTATACTACCACCATTGAAATCAACATCCATCTTCTCAAATATAAATTGAAATTGAAGCAACTACGATCAAACAAGTCAACAAGTCTAACACGCGGCTTGCCAACAAACCGCCTACAGTAACAACACAGAAAGACCACTGGATGTTGTGGAATTGTATTGTAAGCATTGATATCATATTGATAGCATATTCGGGAGTATTTTTGACTTCGACCTGCGGTATGGGCCAAATATTGACATTTTTTTTCCGCATTCAATACAGAAATAACTATGAGGACTTTTTACATATTCGCCTATGGAACGTTTGGAAGACGTCATAGCCTCTACATTAGACTGTCTAGTTTGCTTGACAAAACGGTTATCAGATTTCTTTTGGATGTTTCTCCCGAACAAGAGATTGTCCTGTATGTAGAGGCCCAACTTTTGGGACAAATATTCTAGACACTAAAAGTACCTTGCAAAAATGCAAGCAACGGCTATCAAATCCGTCAAAAAGGTCGATCCATAGTATCTCACGGAATATTGTGCAAATTTACATAGTTCTCAGATATATCTATTCGGGTTATACTACCACCATTGAAATCAACATCCATCTTCTTGAATACAACTTGAAATTGGAGCAACTACGATCAAACAAGTCGAAAAGTCTAACACGCGACTTGCCAACAGACCGTCTATAGTAAAAACATAGAAAGACCACTAGATGTGAAATTGTATTTCAAGTATTGATATCGGAAATGAAAGGGAGAAGTATCACTCAGTTATTTTGGGCTAAGTTTTTTCAGACAGGAAAAATTTCTGTATTCGATTTTACTGAAAACATTGAATACTATTTTCGAAACAACAGTCGTTTGAAAGCGATAACGCGATAACTCATCGGGACAAAAACTACGTCAAGATGTATGTATTCAATATATTTCAGACGATGTAAATTCACTTCAACAGTTGTACAAAAAATGTTGTTTGTATTTCGTCTATATAATTCGTGTTTTCATGCCACATTCGAGAGAATTTTTGGCTCTGACCTGCGGTCTGGGCCAAATATAGACACTCTTTCTTGGCACTCAATACAGAAATAACCATAAAGACTTTTCACATATTCGCCTGGAGAACGTTTGGAAGACGTCATAGCCTCTACATTAGAATGTCTAGTTTGCTTGACAAAACGGTTATCAGATTTGTTTTGGATGTTTCTCCCGAACGAGAGATTGTCCTGTATGTAGAGGCCCAACTTTTGGGACAAATATTCGAGATACTAGAAGTACCTTGCGAAGATGCTAGCAACGGCTATCAAATCCGCCAAAAAGGTCGATACATAGTATCTCACGGAATATTGTGCAGAAATGCATATTTCTCAGATATATCTATTCGGGTTATACTACCACCATTGAAATCAACATCCATCTTCTCAAATATAAATTGAAAGTGAAGCAACTACGATCAAACAAGTCAAAAAGTCTAACACGCGGCTTGCCAACAAACCGCCTACAGTAACAACACAAAAAGACCACTGGATGTTGTGGAATTGTATTGTTAGCATTGATATCATCAAATATAGGATGAATGAAAAAGAGAAGTATAACTTAGTCATTTTGGGCTAAGTTCTTTCAGACAGGAAAAATTTCTGTAATCGATTTTACTGAAAACATTGAATACTATTTTCAAAACAACAGTCGTTCAGAAGCGATAACGTGATAACTTATTGGGACAAAAACTACGTCAAGATGTATGTATTCAATATATTTCAGACGATGTGAATTCACTATAACAGTCGTACAAAAAATGTTGTTTGTATTTCGTGTATAAAATTCGTGTTTTCATGGCACATTCGGGAGTATTTTTGACTTCGACCTGCGGTATGGGCCAAATATTGACACTCTTTTTCCGCACTCAATACAGAAATAACTATAAAGACTTTTTACATATTCGCCTGGAGAACGTTTGGAAGACGTCATAGCCTCTACATTAGAATGTCTAGTTTGCTTGACAAAACGGTTATCAGATTTGTTTTGGATGTTTCTCCCGAACGAGAGATTGTCCTGTATGTAGAGGCCCAACTTTTGGGACTAATATTCGAGACACTAGATGTACCTTGCAAAAATGCTAGCAACGGCTATCAAATCCGTCAAAAAGGTCGATCCATAGTATCTCATGAAATATTGTGCAAATTTACATAGTTCTCAGATATATCTTTTCGGGTAATACTACCACCAATGAAATCAACATCCATCTTGAAATTGGAGCAACTACGATCAAACAAGTCGAAAAGTCTGACACGCGACTTGCCAACAAACCGTCTATAGTAAAAACACAGAAAGACCACTGGATGTTGTGAAATTGTATTTCAAGTATTGATATCATCGAAAATGAAAAAGAGAGGTATTACTTAGTTATTTTGGGCTAACTTTTTTCAGACAGGAAAAATTTCTGTATTCGATTTTACTGAAAACATCAAATAATATTTTCGAAACAACAGTCGTTTGAAAGCGATAACGCGGTAACTCATCGAGACAAAAACTACGTCAAGATGTATGTTTTCAATATATTTCAGACGATGTAAATTTACTTCAACAGTTGTACAAAAAATGTTGCTTGTATTTCGTGTATTAAATTCGTGGTTTCATGCCACATTCGAGAGAATTTTTGGCTTCGACCTGCGGTCTGGGCCAAATATTGACACTCTTTCTTGGCACTCAATACAGAAATATAAAGACTTTTTACATATTCATATTCGCCAGGAGAACGTTTGGAAGACGATAAAGCCTCTACATTAGAATGTCCAGTTTGCTCGACAAAACGGTTATCAGATTTGTTTTGGATGTTTCTTCCGAACGGGAGATTGTGCTGTATGTAGAGGTCCAACTTTGGAACAAATATTCGAGATACTAGAAGTACCTTGCAAAAATGCTAGCAACGGCTATCAAATCCGTCAAAAAGGTCGATCCATAGTATCTCACGGACTATTGTGCAGAAATGCATATAACTCATATATATTTATTCGGGTTATACTACCACCATTGAAATCAACATCCATCTTCTCAAATATAAATTGAAATTGAAGCAACTGCGATCAATCAAGTCAAAAAGTCTAACACGCGGCTTGCCAAAAAACCGCCTATAGTAACAACACAGAAATACCACTGGATTTTGTGGAATTGTATTGTGAGTATTGATATCATCAAAAATAGGATACATGAAAAAGAGAAGTATTACTTTGTCATTTTGGGCTAAGTTCTTTCAGACAGGAAAAATTTCTGTAATCGATTTTACTGAAAACATTGAATACTATTTTCAAGACAACAGTCGTTCAGAAGCGATAAGGTGATAACTTATTGGGTCAAAAACTACGTCAAGATGTATATATTCAATATATTTCAGACGATGTAAATTCACTATAACAGTCGTACAGAAAATGTTGTTTGTATTTCGTGTATAAAATTCGTGTTTTCATGCCACATTCGGGATTATTTTTGACTTCGACCTGCGGTATGGGCCAAATATTGTCATTTTTTTTCCGCATCCAATACAGAAATAACTATGAAAACTTTTTACATATTCGCCTAAAGAACGTTTGGAAGACGTCATAGCCTCTACATTAGAATGTCTAGTTTGCTTGACAAAACGGTTATCAGATTTGTTTTGGATGTTTCTCCCGAACAAGAGATTGTCCTGTATGTAGAGGCCCAACTTTTGGGACAAATATTCGAGACACTAGAAGTACCTTGCAAAAATGCTAGCAACGGCTATCAAATCCGTCAAAAAGGTCGATCCATAGTATCTCACGAAATATTGTACAAATTTCCATATTTCTCAGATATATCTATTCGGGTTATACTACCACCATTGAAATCAACACCCATCTTCTTAGATGTAACTTGAAATTGAAGCATCTACGATCAAACAAGTCAAAAAGGCTAACACGCGGCTTGCCAACAAACCGTCTATTGTAACAACACAGAAAGACCACTGGATGTTGTGAAATTGTATTGCAAGTATTGATATCATCAAATATGAAATGAATGGAGAAGAGAAGTATTACTTATTTATTTTGGGCTAAGTTTTTTCATACAGAGAAAAATTCTGTATTCGATTTCACTGAAAACATTCAATACTATTTTCAAGAGAAAAGTCGTTTGAAAGCGATATCGCGATAACTTATCTTTACAAAAATAACGTCAAAATGTCTGTATTTCATATATTTCAGACGATGTTAATTCACTTTAACAGTTGTACAAAAAATGTTGTTTTTATTTCGTGTATAAAATTCGTGTTTTCATGCCACATTCGAGAGTATTTTTGGCTTCGACCTGTGATATGGGCCAAATATTGACACACTCCTTTTCCGCACTCAATACAAAAATAACTATTGAGAATTTTCACATATGCGCCTGGAGAACGTATGGAAGACGTCAGGGCCTCTGCATGAGAATATCCAGTTTGCTTGACACGACGATCATCAGATTTGTTTTGGATGTTTCTCCCGAACGAGAGATTGTCCTGTATGTAGAGGCCCAACTTTTGGGACGAATATTCGAGACACTAGAAGTACCTTGCAAAAATGCTAGCAACGGCTATCAAATCCGTCAAAAAGGTCGATCCATAGTATCTCACGAAATATTGTGCAAATTTACATAGTTCTCAGATATATCTTTTCGGGTTATACTACCACCAATGAAATCAACATCCATCTTCTTGAATACAACTTGAAATTGGAACAACTACGATCAAACAAGTCGAAAAGTCTAACACGCGACTTGCTAACAAACCGTCTATTGTAAAAACACAGAAAGACCACTGGATGTTGTGAAATTGTATTTCAAGTATTGATATCATCGAAAATGAAAAAGAGAAGTATTACTTAGTTATTTTGGGCTAACTTTTTTCAGACAGGAAAAATTTCTGTATTCGATTTTACTGAAAACATTAAATACTATTTTCAGCTATAATATCCCAAGGACATTGATAACTAACGAAATAATTTTATCACAGTTTTCGAAAGCACGTTATTTGGTAACATCCCGACGCCGAAGGCGGAGGGATGTTACCTAAAATAACGTGCTTGAGGAAGTTGTGATAAAATTATGAGTTATTTATCAATGTTCGAGGGATATTCGGTGAGAAAATTTTTTGCAATTCGAACAAAATTATTTATCGAACACACAGTTATTAAAAGAACAATTCTTATAATGATATTCCGTTGATCTTGCTGTATTTGCCTCGGTTACTGCATAGGTGTTTCCACGCATACTATTGATTATTTGGTTATGATGTTCCTGATCAATATTCAAATAAGGTTTTATGGAATTTCCATTATTGTGCCCAGTAATTTTCAACAATTGCTGTTCTTGAACTCCACTCTCAGCTAGTTGACTGACTGCAGTTGCTCTATTAGAGTGATTGGTTATTTTCCTCTGTTTCGTATCCAAGCCAATTGCTTCAGCAGAAGATTTCGTCCATCCGTTGATTATATTTCTACCCAGAGGCATATTGTCATACCAGTTATCGCTTCCTGTCTTCCAGTGACGATTTGGCCTTAAAAATAGTCTATTTGTCTTGATATTTGTGCCTCGTTTTGATAATAATTTAATGAATAATCTGACAGGACAAGCATTGTTATCACTATTTTGAACTAACCATTTGCTAGAGGCGCAGTTCTTTGAATCCCCTTGGCAGGTTTTACTGAAAATTGGATTATATTCTATCCTATTAGTTGGAGATCCATTGTTGTCCTTTTCGATATGAAAATAATCAACTAAGCAAGCAGCACCTTCACCACCTCTCCAAGCCAATTCCACCGCTGCTATGTGATAAAATTTGCGTAGGAGTCCTATAGGGGTATTTTCATCCCAAAAGTTTATAATTTTACTCATTTCATTTGAAGTTAATGGTACTGAGCTTGTTTTGCGTTTAGTGGGATCTGTTTGTAAATTTCTTCGTGCTGCGTCGCGTGCATTCCGCGCTTGTTTGAATGCAACACATACTCCTTGTAATACTTTTCTTGTAATAATTTGCTTGTTATATTCCATACGGTTTTAACAGTAGCCTCCTTAAACTCTGTGCTATCCATTTTTCTCATATTAATCGCCCAATCCTTGAGTATTAATGCAAGCTCTTCGAGAGTACGATTTCCATCCAATTCATATTTTCTGGCGTCACAAAACTCCATAAATATTTTCCAAGTGTATTTTTTACTATTGACAGTATTTTTTGGTGTATTTTCTTCAATGATTTTGTCAATTGCCGCATCATTTTGAACACCAAAGCGAGGAAGTGACATTTTCGAAATAAATTGAATTACTGAAATGTCAAACAACTTTATTGTGTTGGTTGCTTAGCAATATCATGACATAAGTGATAACTACCCGTGAAAACTATCCATGGGTAGTTATCAGTGTAATGATGGTTTTATTGGTTATTTCGACACACATGACTAGAAATAGACAAATTTGATAGGATAATTTTTTTGGCAAAAAATTTTCGAAACAACAGTCGTTTGAAAGCGATAACGCGGTAACTCATCAGGACAAAAACTACGTCAAGATGTATATTTTCAATATATTTCAGATGATGTAAATTTACTTCAACAGTTGTACAAAAAATGTTGCTTGTATTTCGTGTATTAAATTCGTGGTTTCATGCCACATTCGAGAGAATTTTTGGCTTCGACCTGCGGTCTGGGCCAAATATTGACACTCTTCTTTGGCACTCAATACAGAAATGACTATAAAGACTATTTACATATTCATATTCGCCAGGAGAACGTTTGGAAGATGATATAGCCTCTACATTAGAATGTCCAGTTTGCTCGACAAAACGGTTATCAGATTTGTTTTGGATGTTTCTCCCGAACGGGAGATTGTTCTGTATGTAGAGGTCCAACTTTGGAACAAATATTCGAGATACTAGAAGTACCTTGCTAAAATTCTGGCAACGGCTATCAAATCCGCCAAAAAGGTCGATACATAGTATCTCACGGAATATTGTGCAGATTTACATAGTTCTCAGATATATCTTTTCGGGTAGTACTACCACCAATGAATACTATTTTTAAGACAACAGTCGTTCAAAAGCGATGAAGCGATAACTCATCGGGACAAAAACTACGTCAAGATGTATGTATTCAATGTATTTCAGGCGATGTAAATTCACTATAACAGTCGTACAAAAAATGTTGTTTGTATTTCGTGTATAAAAATCGTGTTTTCATGCCACATTCGTGAGTATTTTTGACTTCGACCTGCGGTATGGGCCACATATTGACACACTCCTTTTCTGCACTCAATACAAAAATAAATATTAAGACTTTTTACATATTCGCCAGGAGAACGTTCTGAAGACGGCATAGCCTCTACATTAGAATGTCCAGTTTGCTTGACAAGACGGTTATCAGATTTGTTTTGGATGTTTCTCCCGAACGAGAGATTGTCCTGTATGTAGAGGTCCAACTTTGGAACAAATATTCGAGATACTAGAAGTACCTTGCAAAAATGCTAGCAACGGCTATCAAATCCGTCAAAAAGTCGATCCATAGTATCTCACGGAATATTGTGCAGAAATGCATATAACTCATGAATATTTATTCGGGTTATACAACCACCATTGAAATCAACATCCATCTTCTCAAATATAAATTGAAATTGAAGCAACTACGATCAATCAAGTCAAAAAGTCTAACACGCGGCTTGCCAAAAAACCGCCTATAGTAACAACACAGAAACACCACTGGATGTTGTGGAATTGTATTGTAAGTATTGATATCATCAAATATAGGATAAATGAAAAAGAGAAGTATTACTCAGTCCTTTTTGGGATAAGTTCTTTCAGACAGGAAAAATTTCTGTAATCGATTTTACTGAAAACATTGAATACTATTTTCAAGACAACAGTCGTTCAGAAGCGATAACGTGATAACTTACTGGGACAAAAACTACGTCAAGATGTATGTATTCAATATATTTCAGACGATGTAATTTCACTTTAACAGTTGTTCAAAAAATGTTGTTTGTATTTCGTCTATAAAATTCGTGTTATCATGCAACATTCGAGTGTATTTTTGGCTTCGACCTGCGGTCTGGGCCAAATATTGACTCTCTTTTTCCGCACTCAATACAGAAATAACTATAAAGACTTTTTACATATTCGCCTGGAGAACGTTTGGAAAACGTCATAGCCTCTGCATTGGAATGTCCAGTTTGCTTGACAAAACGGTCATCAGATTTGATTTGGATGTTTCTCCCGAACGAGAGATTGTGCTGTATGTAGAGGTCCAACTTTGGAACAAATATTCAAGATACTAGAAGTACCTTGCAAAAATGCTAGCAACGGCTATCAAATCCGCCAAAAAGGTCGATCCATAGTATCTCACGAAATATTGTGCAAATTAGCATATTTCACAGATATATCTATTCGGGTAATACTAACACCGATGGAATCAACATCCATCTTCTTGAATATAACTTAAAATTGGAAAAACTACGATCAAACAAGTCAAAATTCCAACACGCGGCTTGCCAATAAACCGTCTATTGTAACAACACAGAAAGACCACGGGATGTTGTGAAATTGTATTTCAAGTATTGATATCATCAAATATAAAATGAATGAAAAAGGAAAGTATTACTTATTTATTTTGGGCTAAGTTTTTTCATGCAGAAAAAAATTGTGTATTCGATTTCACTGAAAACAACCAATACTATTTTCAAGACGAAAGTCGTTTAAAAGCGATAACGCGATAACTTATCTGGACAAAACTAACGTCAAGATGTATGTATTCCATATATTTCAGACGATGTTAATTCACTTCAACAGTTGTACAAAAAATGTTGTTTGTATTTCGTGTATGAAATTCTTGTTTTCATGCCACATTCGAGAGTATTTTTGGCTTCGACCTGCGGATTGGCCAAATATTGACACACTTATTTTCCGCACTCAATACAGATATAAATATTGAGACTTTTCACATATGCGCCTGGAGAACGTATGGAAGACGTCATAGCCTCTGCATCAGAATGTCCAGTTTGCTTGACACGACGGTCATCAGATTTGTTTTGGATGTTTCTCCCGAACGAGAGATTGTCCTGTTCGTAGAGACCCAACTTTTGGGACAAATATTCGAGATATTAGAAGTACCTTGCAAACATGCTAGCAACGGATATCAAATTCGCAAAAAATGGTCGATCCATAGTATCTCACGAAATATTGTGCAAATTTAGATAGTTCTCAGATATAACTTTTCGTGTATTACTACCACCAATGGAATCAACATCCATCTTCCTGAATATAACTTGAAATTGGAGCAACTACGATCAAACAAGTCGAAAAGTCCAACACCCGTCTTGCCAACAAACCGTCTATTGTAACAACACAGAAAGACCACTGGATGTTGTGAAATTGTATTTTGAGTATTGATATCATCAAGGATAGAATGAATGAAAAAGAGAAGTATCACTTAGTTATTTTGGGCTAAGTTTTTTCAGACAGAAAAAATTTCTGTATTCGATTTTACTAAAAACATTGAATACTATTTCTAAACAGTCGTTTGAAAGCGATAACGCGATAACCCATCGGGACAAAAACTACGTCAAGATGTATGTATTCATTTCATTTCAGACGATGTAAATTCACTTTAACAGTCGAACAAAAATAGTTGTTTGTATTTCGTGTATAAAAACACTCGTTTTCTGCACTCAATACAGAAATAAATATTAAGATTTTCTACATATTCGCCAGGGAAACGTTTGGAAGACGTCATAGCCTCTACATTAGAATATCCAGTTTGCTTGACAAAACGGTTATCAGATCAGTTTTGGATATTTCTCCCGAACGATAGATTGTGCTGTATGTAGGGGTCCAACTCTGAAACAAATATTCGAGATACTAGAAGTACCTTGCAAAAATGCTAGCAACGGCTATCAAATCCGCCAAAAAGGTCGATCCATAGTATCTCACGGAATATTGTGCATAAATGTATATTTCTCAGATATATCTATACGGGTTATACTACCACCATTGAAATCAACATCCATCTTCTCAAATATAAATTGAAATTGAAGCAACTACAATCAAACAAGTCAAAAAGTCTAACACGCGGCTTGCCAACAAACCTACACAGGTTACAGTTACAAGCCTACAGTAACAACACAGAAAGACCACTGGATGTTGTGGAATTGTATTGTAAGCATTGATATCATCAAATATAGGATGAATGAAAAAGAGAAATATTACTTAGTCATTTTGGGCTGAGTTCTCTCAGACAGGGAAAACTTCTGTAGTCGATTTTACTGAAAACATTGAATACTATTTTCAAGACAACAGTCGTTCTGAAGCGATAACGTGATAACTTAACTGGACAAAAACTACGTCAAGATGTATGTATTCAATATATTTCAGACGATGTAAATTCACTATAACAGTCGTACAAAAAATGTTGTTTGTATTTCGTGTATAAAATTCGTGTTTTCATGCCACATTCGAGAGTATTTTTTACTTCGACCTGCGGTATGGGCCGAATATTGACACTATTTTTCCGCACTCAATACAGAAGTGACTATAAAGACTTTTTACATATTCGCCTGGAGAAAGTTAGCCTCTGCACTAGAATGTCCATATCCATTGGATGTTGTGAAATTGTATTGTAATTATTGATGTTATCAAGGATAGAATGAATGAAAAAGAGAAGTTTTACTAAGTTATTTTGGGCTAAGTTTTTTCAGACAGGAAACATTTCTATATTCGATATTACTGAAAGCATTGAAAACTATTTTCAAGACAACAGTCGTTCAAAAGCGATAACGCGATAACTTATCGGGACAAGATGTATGTCTACGTCAAGATGTATGTATTCAATATATTTCAGACGATGTTAATTCACTTCGACGGTTGTACAAAAAATGTTGTTTGTATTTCGTGTATAAAATTCGTGTTTTCATGCCACATTCGAGAGAATTTTTGGCTTCGACCTGCGTTGTGGACCGAATATTGACACAATTCTTTTATGCACGCAATACAGTAATAACTATTGAGACTTTTCACATATTCGCCTGGAGAACGTTTTAAAGACGTCATAGACTCTGCACTAGAATGCCCAGTTTGCTTGACTCAACGGTCATCAGATTTGTTTTGAATGTTTCTCCCGAACGAGAGATTATCTTGTATGTAGAAGCCCAACTTTTGGGACAACTTTTGGGGAGATACTAGAAGTACCTTGCAAAAATGCCAGCAACGGCTATCAAATACGCAAGAAAGGTCGATCCGTAGTATCTCACGAAATATAGGGCAAATTTGCCTTCATATCGTGTTCACTGGGAAGGACTGTCGAATGCAGATGGGAAGGTTTTAAATCTGACTCTGTAGATCATTGAGTAGGAGATTTGAGCCGGTTCTAAGCCTCCCCCACCACTATGACGTATTAATTGCTTTTTTTGTTGTTGTTTAGTGAAGTCAAGGCGATGTGACCTTGAAGCGTCTGGTGTATGGATCGTTCAGAATTTTTTTCCGGTTCTGGGCCTCCCCCCACCACTATGACGTATTAATTGCTTTTTTTTATTGTTGAATAACATCAAGGGGATGTGACCTTGAAGTGTCTGGTGCAGGGATCGTTCAGATTTTTTTTTCATATGAAATTTTGTGTGTGTGTGTGTGTGTGTGTGTGACATAGTGACGTAATTACAATTACTTGGTGTGTGGGAATGCACGGTACAGGGTTTACATCCTTCAGTTATGTTCATGAAACATGACCTTGAATATGGAATTCAACTTTGAGATTAGGGAACTAGATTGCATACATGGTAAAGTCAGGGTTTGATATTGTCCTTCATGTGTATTCTGTACCTGTTTGTACAGAATAACCACACGTCTGCATACGACGAAGATCCATCGACTGATGAGCGGTCCTTCTTCACCAGTTTGGACGGTACCCATCGTGACAGAGAGCGTATACGTCTGCACTCCGTGAAGTTTCAACGACCACTGTTTGCTTGTATCGCCTTCTGTCAACACATCGAGTTGGAATTGGTGGTGGTGGTGGTGGGGGAGCGCCTGTGTTCGACGCATCGAGTTGGCTTCGACCTTGATCTACGTCACACCCTTAATGTATGTCATAAGGTAATAAGGATAAGGCGACTTTGAGGTAGTGTTTTGGGTTTGACTTTGAATGACTTTCATTCACACTTTATATTTTCACAGCTATTTTGAACAATGTTCAAAGTCGCATAACCTTGGGGGTTGACCTTGAGATTTTTAGTCTGTCTCGGTCACATCAACATTGAAATGACCTCTACATACGTCACATGATGTCGACAAGGTGACTTTGAAGAAGTCTTTTGAGTTCGACGTTGAACGAGCTTTATCTACTTCACACCCTTGAACTATGTCAGAAGGTGATACAGTCAATGTGACTTTGAGATAATGTTTTGGATTTAACCTTGAATGACCTTCATTCACTTCCCATATTTTCACGACATTCATTGATTCATGTGATTATTTTGACTTTGAAATGACCTCTACATACGTCACATAATGTCGACAAGGTGACTTTGAAGAAGTCTTTTGAGTTCGACGTTGAACGAGCTTTATCTACGTCACACCCTTGAACTATGTCAGAAGGTGATACAGTCAATGTGACTTTGAGATAATGTTTTGGATTTAACCTTGAATGACCTTCATTCACTTCCCATATTTTCACGACATTCATTGATTCATGTGATTATTTCGACTTTGAAATGACCTCTACATACGTCACATGATGTCGACAAGGTGACTTTGAAGAAGCCTTTTGAGTTCGACGTTGAACGAGCTTTATCTACGTCACACCCTTGAACTATGTCAGAAGGTGATACGGTCAATGTGACTTTGAGATAATGTTTTGGATTTAATCTTGAATGACCTTCATTCACTTCCCATATTTTCACGACATTCATTGATTCATGTGATTATTTCGACTTTGAAATGACCTCTACATACGTCACATGATGTCGACAAGGTGACTTTGAAGAAGCCTTTTGAGTTCGACTTTGAACGATCTTCATCTACGTCACACCCTTGAACTATGTCAGAAGGAGATACGGTCAATGTGACTTTGAGATAATGTTTTGGATTTAACCTTGAATGACCTTCATTCACTTCTCATATTTTCACAACCTTCATTGATTCATGTGGTTATTTTGACTTTGAAATGACCTCTACATACGTCACATGATGTCGACAAGGTGACTTTGAAGAAATGTTTTGAATTCGAACTTGAATGACCTTCACCTACGTCACACCCTTGAACTACGTCACACTGAGAGTAGTGTGACGTATCACGACCACAATCGTATCATATAAAAGACGAGTTGTGATCGTGAACGTCGTCATTCAGTACATGAGAGCGCATCGAGATGAATTCCGAAAAAATCGCAGCTGTAGTTTGAATTTCGCTTTTCTTCTGACAGTGTCGTCTTTCATTAGCATATGAAATTGGATTACGGCTAAAAATATACATTTTCCATCATATAACTTATCTATATTGAATTTTATGAGAAAAATAGTTATGACAAAAGTTGTATGAAATTAAATTCTCAACAATTTTGATTCCTATAATTTTTTTTTTCATAAAATCGATATTTTCAGAGAAAGGGTGGAGGTGAAATTTCGTCATTGTATTATCACGTTTATTTTTGACTTTACGAGAAACTTCGTGATGAACAAAGTTGTATAAAATTGAATTTCCTACAATTTCGATCCCATCAATTTTTTTTTTCATAGGTTCGATATTTGTATCGATTTAAATCTGAAATAAGTAGGGGGTGAAATCTTATAATGGAATTATCTCATTTATTTTCAATTTCACAAGAAAAATCACAATGATCAAAGTAGTATGAAATGAAATGAAAGACGAGGAATTTTTTTCCACATTGTTTATTCCAAGATTACAAACTGCTTCTTCTAACCTTCCAATATCTACCAAACTAATTTGAATGTTTATCTGTCGTCATCGTCTTCGAATTGAAATTTAGGGAAATAAATGTTGATTATGTCACCATGTCGTCAACTCCTTTCTTGATCCGCTTCTGAAGATCCTTCACACAGTTGCTAATGTGGGCGACTTCCAGCCGGTACTGTTTCGTTGAATCACCCTCAACACGGTACTCCTCATTGACTCCGACGATGTCCTAACTTCCCCTTTCAATGTTGGTTTCCACCTCTGACAGTTCAGCCAGCAAACAACTTTTCCGTTCGACTAGTTGTTCCTGTCGAACCACAAATCGTCGCTTGCGTGTGGCAATCTCTGCCAATCTCTCATCGCTGTCCCGGATCACTAGTAGCTTCGTCTTCCTCTCTCGGCATATTCTGCCGAGTTCGAGCACGTCGTTGACTAAGTTGCAGCTCCTCTGCGGTGTCGGTAAGTCCATCTTGCTACCAGAGGGTGGGACGGAAGTTGTCCCCTGAACAGTTGGCACAGGCATCGGTGGCGGAGATAGTATGGATCCGGCTCTTGGTAGATTATGCGGTCCGGTTGTGGTCTCTAAAGATATCATGGTGGTGGGCATCGGTGGCTGAGGTACTATGGATCCGGCTTTTGGTAAGTTATGCGGCCCGGTTGTGGTCTCTAAAGATGTCATGCTGGTGGGCATATGTGGCTGAGGTACCATGGATCCAGCTCTTGGTAGGTTATGCGTCCCAGTTGTGGTCTCTGAAGATGTCATGGTGGTGGGCATTGGTGGCTGAGGTACTATGGATCCAGCTTTTGGTAGGTTATGCGGCCCGGTTGTGGTCTCTGAAGATGTCGTGGTGGTGGTTGGCTCAATGTTTAATGCAGTGGATGGCATCTGCGATGCCGTCGGTGGCTGATTTTTCGTATTGACCGTCTCGGACTTTGAAACGGTGGTATCCAACGTAGAGGGGCTCGCCACAGGGTCGAGGTCATCGGCGGCTGCCGATAAGGATTCGTCTCATCCCATATTTTCATATATTTCCGCAGCTCCGACTGCTTTGGTTGCACCTTCGGCTTCACCTGCTTCGACTTAGCGGCGGACACTCTTTTCTTATTCGATTGGGGGGCAGCAAACTCATTATCGCTACCGTTCGCTGCCTCTCTCTTGTTGGCCCTCTTCGAACCCTTCTCCGCGTCTTTGCTGGTGCTGCTCGTTTCAGAAGAGGGGGTGGTTGAACGAACATCCTCCATTCTGCTACATCCAGGTCTTGGAGTTGTCACCATCACAGGTTCTCCAGGAAGGGGGCTGAGTGGGAGTTCTACATGGAATTCCGTTAGGAAGTCCACGATATTCTCTGGTAGCTCTGATCCCTGCACCAACACCACGTCTTGCAGGATATTCACCTTACCCTTCTCAGATTTGCCGGTATCAGTGAAAAGAGGCATACTCCAAGCTAGAAATTCACAAAATAATTAGAATGGAATATAATAATAGACAATAATAATATATCTGAAGAATGGTTGGTTGGATAACAGGATCAATTTTTTCTCAAAGAAACAATTGTTTTCTTGCCAACGTTTCGAATTCAATTAAATTCTTCTTCAGGGCTTTGTAATAATGTAGTTTCATAAACATACCTCCCACAAAAACTTATACGACAAGTATCGTTTCTATTACTTACCGAAAAGTAGTTTCTCCGTGTTGATATAACTATTTTGAAAAAACATTAGACATATTAGATACATTTAAAAAATAAAATAAAAAAAATTGCAATACCTTCGATAGAACACCAACGCAAAAGGACATGAATGTATAGACTCCAATTACTTTTGTTACAATGGAACTATTTACAAACAAATTTTTCGAGTTGGTAATGGGTAATTGTATATCAACCATTTGTGCAGATTTGGTCATGGCAGAACTACAAAATATATGCATAAAAAGTTAACAAGCAAAAAAAAACACCCCAAGACATGCAATCTAATGTAGTGTACAAATTGAACTGTGGAAGGTGTCACAAATGCTATGTTGGTCAAACTGGACGGTATCATAAAACACAAGTTTCAGAACGCATGACAGACTCTGAGAAACTGAATATAAGCAAAAACTCCACAGCCCTGATTGAACATGAAAAAGAATATGCACACAATTTTGATTTTGAACATCCAGCTGTTCTAGATGTTCAACCATATTTATAAAAAAGACTCTTGAGCAAAACACACACACACACACACACACAACCCATCCATATATGAACCATCATGCATCAGATACTTCAAAGGAGGGGGGGGGGGTTAGAACCGGCTCAAATCTCCTACGAGAGATTTTTGAAATAATTTTCCAAACATAACTTCCACAGTAAAATCAATATTATAGGGAATTTGAAATCTAGAACAATTACCATTTCCAATTCTGATTTCCATAACAAAAATCTCAAATTGATTGAGAATTACCTACTACAAATAATTTTTCTAAAGCCCTCATTAGAAAAATAATGACAGAAAGAAGTTCCTCTTCCCAAAATACTGAGGTGAAACCCAAATATCACAAAATGTCATTTATAGAAAATTCATCTGATAAACTTGGAATGATAGTCATAATAAGCAATCAAATTAAAGTAGCCTTCTTAAATGAAAGTACAGTTGGAAAGCATTTTTTCTTAAATAAAACAAATATAAAAACACCCCAAGACCTGCAATCTAACGTAGTGTACAAATTGAACTGTGAAAGATGTCACAAATGCTACGTTGGTCAAACTGGAAGATATAATAAAACACGAATTTCAGAACACATGAGAGACTATAAAAAACTGAATATTCGTTTTGAGTGCACCCTCCGATTTTGCAAAATTTTTTGAGTTTACTTACGTATTTCGATGCCTAGATTACGAATCCGAAAGAAAAAAGCTGCGCTCTCATTCATTTACAAAGTTACGTCCCTTCAAAGTTCAGAAAAGGGCAACTTTTCATCTTCCTTTTTCATAAGATAAACTACTTAAAAGCACAAGCGTTTATTCAGTAGGTCACCTTTACACCTTATTCTCCCTTAATTGACACTTTTCAATTCAACAATCAATATTTTTCTTATAAAAACTTAATTGGAAATTGAATACTTGCATCAGTCGTACCAACTATGTCATTAACCTTAAAAACGTAAAATATAGAGATATGTAACCAAAAAAGCAGCTCCGTACATTTTTTAACATTTTTATTGGAAAAATGTTGATTGTTGAAGTGAAAAGTGTCAAGGAAGGAGGAATAAGGTGTAAAGGTGGCCTAGTGAATAAACGCTTGTGTTTTTAAATAGTTTATATGGTTAATTAATATTACTGGAGTTTTTTCCCAACACCAAATCGTTATTTTTACACCTCGACACGTGTTTCGATCACCGAGTGATCATCTTCAAGAGGAAGATAAAACTAGAAACTACTCAAAACTAAAGCTATTTATGCTATTCACGTACATCATACAGGTAGGTAATCAGTATTACCACCCAAACAAGTGTACCTGTATGATGTACCTGAATAGCATAAATAGCTTTAGTTTTGAGTAGTTTCTAGTTTTATCTTCCTCTTGAAGATGATAACTTGGTGATCGAAACACGTGTCGAGGTGTAAAAATAACGATTTGGTGTTGGGAAAAACTCCAGTAATATTCATTACTACACCAAAGGTTCCAAACAGTACATCATAAGTTTATATGGTGAAAAAGAAGGCTGAAAAGTTGCCCTTATCTGAACTTTGAAGGGCCGTTACTTTGTGAATAAGGGAGAGCGCCGCTTTTTTCTTTCGGATTCGTAATCTACGCATCAAAATACAGAAGTACACTTAAATCGCCGGGTACCCTCAAAACGAATATTTATCCAATTACTTTAAGAATAGTATTTATTGGAAAACTTGAGTTCTGGGTTAAAATAATCACCAATAACGCCTTATCTTAAGGTTTGTACTAGATAAATATATTTTTGGTCGTAGAAAATAGCGCAACTCAAAATATTAATCGATAAATTTTCCAAAAAAGTGACTTGTTTTTTTTAAATTGATTCTAGTTATTAGAGAGTCGCACTGTAGATATTTTAATTTATAGAAACACTGTACTATTTCTCCATGGCATAAAACGTATTATCTAGCGAATTTCTGAAAATTTTGAGATCTTTGAATTTTTCATTGATTGTACATTCATTTGCTTTCGTAAATTATAGATATTGTAATGCAATGCAGAATTTCGACATCGACATTGGCCAATGTTTGGTATGGTCTATTACATTCTACACCAGAAGTAGGTATGCTTTTTTTTGTACAGGATACAAGTGTCTTCCTTGGAAATAATATCAATGTATTCTTCACCTTGGATATTATTTCCTGGAAAGTAGGCATATTTCAATTCGATAAGTAGAACACCTAGATAATTTACCCCTTCTGTTGCAATGTTTTTTATTTCATTTTTAAATGTATCTAATATGTCTAATGTTTTTTAAAATAGTTATATCAACACGGAGAAACTACTTTTAGTAAGTTATTCAATTAACCTTATTATTTCTTATAAAATTGAAACGATACTTATCATATAAACTTATGAAACTACGTTGTTATAGAGCCCTGAAAAGAATTCGAAACGTTGGCAAGAAAACAATTGTTTTTAGAGGAAAAATTGATCTTGTTACCCAACCAACCAATCTTCAGAAAAATTATTGGTTCACTGAATTAGTTAACTGATTAATAATATACTTACAGTTTCGATTCGTAGATTATGACCACAACAGAACACTCAAAAATTAATTTGGAAGATATAAGGTTAGAAGAAACAGTTTGAATGATGCTAGCTTTCGACTAGACACACTTTTATATCTAAACCACACCCAACCTCCCTCCACATATCACACCTACTTCATCTAATACTGGAGCTGAATACTTCACGAAAAAAATTGTGATCGATAATGTTGTATAAAATTGAATTTCCTACAATTTCAACTCTATAATTTTTGTTTTTCGTATGATCGATTTTTATTATTTGAACCTGATAAAAACTTTGTAACATTACAATCATAATAAATTTCATCTTTATCACATATCTCACTTCCCCCACAAAAGTTATTATAATTCTTGTGTGAATTGAATGGGTTATATTTGTAGGAGTGATTAATTTTTGGAAAGAAAGTTTTTGGCTTTCTACTACTCCATCTCGATACATGAAATTAGGGAATCTTCCAAAGAAAGGATTACTTCTTTCCTTTCTTTGGAAGATTCCCTAATTTCATGTATCGAGATGGAGTAGTAGAAAGCCAAAAACTTTCTTTCCCAAAAATCCTTGTGTGTATTAAACATTCATACTCACTCACTATAAAATAATCGTGAGTCAAACCATAATGATCAAAGTTGAATGAAATTGAATTTTCAACAATTTTGAAGGAATTTTCATATCCTTTTATGCGAATAAATTCGATAGAACTATTATTATTATTATCATAAATTTTAAACCACAATAATATTATAGAAAATACAAATGGGTACAAAAAATTACTTAGTGATCTAAATGAGGTTGTCAAACAATTATAGCCTACATTTTGGTATGTCGTCCTCCACGTTCAATACAAATTATGGTTTCGGGCAGTTTGGCCACTCGACTTTACGTTCATTATAGACTCGAAACCGGTCTGCAAACTCCACCCCCGCCATGGGCAGAGATGTAAACCCGCTTCTTCACTATAGCTTGTTCTTCAATTACAGTTGATTCTAGCAATTAATTTGTGATTCAGCGTAACACCACTGATGAGAGCTATGGCGGGTCGAAACAGGGCTGTCCGGTATTGAATCATAAATGCGTTATGTTTGGGCTTTATTTCCAGCTAAGAATGGTCGAAAAAAATAAACTTGATCTGGTCTCCCTATAAAACTGAAGCCATTCTACTGATACGCAGAAAAATTACACACCAGTAAATCTCAAAATCAAGTAAACTCTCATAACACCAAGTGCGTATTTGAAATATATTGGTACAAATTTGAGAAAATGTTATCAATGTGTAGCCATAAAGATATCGATGTTATGTATTTAGATCAAAACTACAGACGATTAGCAAAACAATTGATTCGCTACAATTGTAATGTGATTGTTCCATTCCAACAGTATGATCGCAATCTCTATCATACAATTTTCGATTATGTAGCTCCATATTTGACTTTTGATGAAATTGCAGATATTTGTCTAGAATAGTGGAAGGATAGATGTGGTTGATTGGTAATTATGAAAGATTTTAATCTCAATAAGGACTAATATTGAAAAGGGTATATGCTGATAATAACATGTTTGTTCGACTTGGCATTTTCTATAATATCGAGATTCATAATTAATGAATGCTTTGCTATGAAATATACTGCAATTTGGTCAAAACTGAATTTTTATGCCAATAGCCCTATATAAACCTCTCTCGAAAGAAAATAGGTGTGTAGTTCAATTCGAAATAAATGACATTAGGGTTCATTTTTCCAGTAGTTCTGCTTTGACTCACAAAAATACACCTGTATATCAGCAACAAGATAATATGTTAACAAAAACTTTCAATGTGATATGTGATTTTCACTCGTACATAGAACCGTTCATGTGAGACGAGAATAATTTGTAGTTGATATTGTTATTAATCAATATTCATAGATTTTGAATTGAGTAATGTTCCCATGGAAGAGTATGGTAGGTTTCAGGAATAAGATAGCGTTTATCATCGTTAGGATTCAGAGCAATCTTCGTTTGTTCTGTTGAATACACCCTAGGCTTATAGGATTTTATTAATTTTTTTTTGTGATTGCTCTTTCGGTATAATTTTCCAAACAGGCCACGTAATCTTCGAAAGCGATTTTTTTGACAACATTATATTTAACGCCCTTCGCTTTCTTGGATACTCCGAAATTGGCCACAATTTGTTTCATTTCATCATTTTCATAATTCTCCTGCTTCAATCTTTTTTTCAGATCAGTGATTTGATCTTCTGACGTTGCAGTTTTAGTTGAGTATAATTTAGAACTGAGTCCAATAAAGTCGAGCATAAGCTTTCTGTTGTTCTCATCCTTCATCAATCCAATCACTTTCTTATTCTCTCGGGGAATATTATAAATGATATCTGATTGATAATCGCTAGTATCGAAATACTGATGACAATCATTTTTTTATCATCTCATATGGATCATAATTTATAATTTCATAAATCAAACTGTCCGTGTCAGTATAAACTGCGCAAAAAATTTCTCTATACCTAGGAGCCATGTATTCATAATGGAAATTATATGTGGTCAACTTTGCCAAATCCAGTACTACCATTCCAACATATATAGGTTTGTTGAAGAATATTTTGGATTTTCCCAATTCAATGGCAGTCAAGTTTTCATCGAAGACAGTCAAACTCTTGAACCGAGGATTGGGGATTCTGGCTTCGGCACCATATCGCCCATCCCAACTCGTTACAAGGCGAACATCAGAGTGCTTTCTCAGATTTTCCATAGTTTTCCCTGAAACAAATATTTATATATATGGGAAATAAATTGAGTTTTGAAGATAGCAGTACATATCAAATACGGCATTGGTTTGAATAGGTTCTTTTCAATATCATTCAAGGCAGTAGTTCGCAAACGTGTGTTCAAGCCTTTGTAGGGCTTCAACCATGTGGACTGCTTGAACTTTTGAACACGATGAATCTTGTTCAAAATGAGACCATTTTCTAAGGCCTGCTTGAGATTTCTGTAATGATTCACATACTATTTCTTCGACTGTAGAGTAGCCATCAATTTAAATTGTTTCACATCCGATGTACTTTCGATTCGAGATTTTTTTGTCTTAGGATCCACATGATCGGGGCAAAACGGTAAATCCTTATGCATATCGTGAAGGTTGTTTGGATACTCCATATCAACTTCTAGTATATAACCTTCCGAGGCATCATCAGGTACAGTTGTGATATCAATGTTGGTGTGCATCTACTCAAACCAGCCGTATGGTAGATATTGAGACATTGCTCAACCATATTGACTATTAACATCGAAATACATTAGGAATGAGTCAGCTTTGGCTTTATCATAAGATATCACCCATGTATTTGTTATTAGCTGTGACTCTTCGCTTGGAGCAAACTTGACTCAGTCCATCTCTTGTTCCCTTTTCGAAAAACATCAACTGATCTACATCGGTGAGAAGTTCAAGTTGCTGTTTCGTTTTGAATAACATAGCATTCCATGTATAGCCAGGCAGAATGAAATAATGGGCAGGATCCAAACCGTAAGTTTTATGACAACTTGAGCGGAACTGCTCGAAGACATAGCCAGAAGCATAACATCCGTTTTCAAATACAGATTCGTATATTTTCCCGATGTGTTTATATTAAAAGTAGCCCATATCAGCTTGGCACGTAAGTAAGATCTCCTAGGACACGGTTTTTCCTCCAATATGTTGAAAAAGGTTTCGATAGGGAGTAAACAATCTTCATTGAATTTTTTGAAAGAATCGATATAGTCATACCGCATTACACCCTTTTTTGTCAAAATCTACTCTTCATCATTCGAGCGGTTGGAGAACTGTGATATGAGATTTGGAAATCTGATAGATATGATACTAACGTATCCAGCGAAAAACTCATGAATCTGAATGAGTTAAAAAATCTGAAGTGGCTCTTGCTACCAGAAATATTTTTAATGAAGGAGATATACTTTTCCTTTGTTATCGGCCTAACGGCGACACTTCCATTGAGATCTAATGCAATATTTTCTATAACAAAATGTGTCTTCGAGCAGTCTTCAAGGTGTTTATCTAACATTGCTTGCGTGGAAAAACAGTGAAAACACCTATGGCAAAAATATTTGTTTCTATTATGGTTGTCGAGTTGATTACTCACCAAACTAGATAGATCTTTTATTCAAACAAAGTGTTTTCTGGTTGGTGAGGTAACATCATAGACATTTATTGAATCCTTACATCTTTCATCGTAATACATGTCTTGAATCATGAGTAGATTCAGATGGTTGCTTTTATTTTTTGCTATGCTCAATCTTAGCGGTATAACAGTATACTTGGATTTAAAAAGTTTCAACGTGTAAACATTGACTGAGAGATCATTCTGCTCTTCGAAACTATTTATCTGAATAATTTTCATCGGAAAGTGAATACCTCACAACTTCAGAACTTTTGAATAGTCAGGATAATATAGAATGTGATCTGAATGTTGTCCATGGGGAACTGGATACAACGCCGAAACAATGGCCCAAGCGAAGCAGGCATTATCATGATTTTTCGTTTGATTTGAGAAGCCAGTTCAATGTATGATGAACCTCTCTGCGGCACGAATTTGTTTACGGTAACCCCCAAATTCACTACTGCTTTCAACGTCTAACCTCTGTCACGTTCCTGAAACTCTTCCAACTTTATCATGATTGACACCATAACATGATCCTCAAACCACATATTCATATCAGTGTTACTATGAATGGATGCGTTAGATATTGAGAAATACTTATATTCGTTGAAGATTCGATCGCCTTTGACAACCTCAAATTCTCCACCATATTAACCTTTAAAAATGCATCATTTTCCAATGCATTTTGAATTATACTCACAAAAAGGGTCTTATAGTCGATCAAAAATGAGGTAGGGTTCTTATGCTTGGGATTACTAATCACTTTAGTACGCGAATTAAAAGCCGATGTACTCGATTGGAGGATGTCTCTTTCCGGCTAATCAGGCCTGCTCCTTTCTTCATCTAAAAATTCATCCGATTAAGAATGCTAGTAGATTTTGTTTCCCACCCATAGTAGTAGTATTTTTCAGATCTTTTTTTTATTCGTTTAGAAGCCTTATAACACTCTTCAAGTCTATCCTTCACCGTTTTCTCCTTGTATTCATCTATTATGAGGCTCAAGATAGATGCGATATATTTCATCAAATCAGCAAACATTTTTCAAAATTGCAGAAGCAGGTTCAACAATAACTGATTGACCGAAATGGAGAGCCAGAAAATATTCCTCGAACAGTAAATTAGAAACAGCACTACCTAGCGGGGAAAACTTTGCGTTAGAAGTAATGTGACCAAATATGAATATGAATAAAATCTGCTATTGAGACACATGTCTCAATCATAGTATATCAGAAAACTGAATTTCTATGATGATATGTTAGTCTGAAACACTATATTCACAGGAACAACAGTAAAAATGTTGACAAAAATGTTGATCACGCTATTACAGTACCCAATTCGATAGCGAAACGTTGCATTACTGTATCTTTATCATGCAGCAAGTAAATGTTCTGTTTCTGTTTAAAGTCTGTTTTTCCGTCAATCAGCTGTCGCCCCCATACGAACGACAACTCTCAGAAGTTGAGAAGTTGCGAGCTAAGGAATAACGAGGTCTTACCTTTCAACGTGTGATTCCTAACACGGTTGCAGAATCATCGCAGCTTCAACGATATAAATTCTCTCGAGAAATATACTACAACATAAACATAAGCATGCATGGTGTGAAGCATGCGTGTGTATGTACGAAAAATGTGTGCATTATGTGATATTTGGGGACTCACAAACCAGTATAGCAGGACATCGACAGAAAATGACCACGTAGTCAAGTTGAAGATCAAACTCAACTTCAAGGTCAGATCATGAAATAGTGGAGGGGAGGAATCAGTTGTCAGGTTGAAGTGTGGAAATACCTCCTTTTCAGTTGAATACACGCTTACGTCATATGGTATATTGGCTTGAATCTTGGATAATATTGGGTTTTAAGAAGAAGATAGTAATACATTTCAAATTGAAACATGTGTAATGCGACATGTAAAAATTCATGTCGAGAATATATTTAGGTGGGAAAAATATGTCTTTTTCGCTGCAAAATGGTGTGTTGTGACTGTATACATTGTTTTGAAGAACTTCCAAACCCCGTTTAGCATGATTTTCGTTAAGAATGAACTTTGTATTCATTTTCACAGTCAAACCACACTCCACCGTCAGATACTGCAATATAGTGTTGAATTTCAAATGATTAGATTGTACTGCAATACGTGAAAGTTCTTGTTAGGCGAGCATATGCATGTGTGAGAAATATCAATCTATTCTATTGCAACCTGGGCGTTCAGTTTCAAGCTCAAACCAAACTGCTCTGTCAGATCTTGACATGGTGTGGGAGAAACAGACCAAAGTGAGAATAAACCTGTTTTTCAGTGGAAATCATATCAAAATCATCTACTGTATGGCTTCAGATTTGTAATCAATCATGTTTCGAAAAAAAAAACGTAGTGTGACATTTTAAATTATTACATCATTTTTAAGCATGCGGAAGTTCATGTAGGGCATGCATATATGTGAGAAATATCAGTCTGTTCTCCTGTAAAATGTCAAGTGTTGACACTACATGTCTACAAATCTCCGTCTAGCATTGACTGAGAAGTCAAAGTCAAATTTTAGTCATCATTTTTGATACATGAATGTATATATGACACGTCACATTTTACAAAAGATATTTTATCTTATAGCACTTATATCAATAACAGCACATGTTACACAAAAATATTATTTTCATACTCTATCAGGAAGTAAAAACAACTTGTTACCAAAAAGTCTTTGACTTTTTTCTTGAATATGAGAAAATTTCTTTCATTATGGTTAATTTTTTCCTGATGGAAATCGTTTCTCCGTCTCGTTTAATGACAGTGAATTTCCTCATTTCTTGTTAGCAAATGAAATGTACATGAACGTAGCTTAATATTTTGTAACGATAAATGCATGGTAATGTGAAAAAAATTTGTCTTGGAATGTTTTCTTACAAGATTCTCTGTATTTGAGATCAAAAATTATTCTAATGAAGCGTTTTTGCCTTATAAAGATTCTATTTATTTCTTATGAGTGTCCCCAAATGGTAATATTTATATTAAGCTTAGAATACACTAGACCATAGTATATATCCAAGAGATTATGTCTCAAAAAATTTAATTTAATTGTTAGGAAGGCAAAATACGTTTTTCAGAGAAGTGCACAAGTATTCGATGTGATTATTGAAAGACAATTCAGTTTCGAAACTTAGATTCATTTGGAAAGGGCGCTGATACTTACTTGAGAACTGGATAAATGTTGTTTTATTTCCATTATTTATTGAATGATTGTTTCTACACCAACATTCGAATTCATTGATTACTAGTTTCGTTTCATTTTCAATTTCATTCAGATCTGGGGACGTCACAATGTTATGTCATCTGCATACATGAAAACTCGACCCTCGAGAAAATCCTAGTATTTAGTTTCAAGGTTAAACCAAACTTCACCATCAGATTTGCCAATGTGTGGAAAAAAGAGACCAAAGTGAGGCGGTACCCACGTTTCAGTTGAAGTTACGTCAATATTATCCACTATGTTGGTTCAAATTGTAATGTAATCATATTTCAAGAAAAAATATAGTGTAGCATTTTGAATCATCATCAAGTATGCGGTACCTAGTTCATGTTAGACATGCATATGCGTGG
The DNA here is from genome assembly GCF_025532065.1 of Leptinotarsa decemlineata. Classification (NCBI taxonomy): domain Eukaryota; kingdom Metazoa; phylum Arthropoda; class Insecta; order Coleoptera; family Chrysomelidae; genus Leptinotarsa; species Leptinotarsa decemlineata. The sequence continues at coordinate 39,187 of NW_027412530.1, read as the reverse complement.
GAAATGTCAGTCTGTTCTCCTGTAAAATGTTATGTTTTGAGTCTACGCATCTGTTTTGGGGTAGATAATAACCTTGCATTTATTTCAAAGTCAAATCAAACTTGCCGGGTAAATCTGGCAATGACAGGTGAATGAATTTATTTTCGATCAAAGTGATGGCACATCCTACTTTTCAGTTATAGTTACGCTGATGTCATATGCTGTGAAGGTCGAAACGGAATGCAGAAGCTACGTGCAATATCAAAATCGACAAGTTTTTGTCATACGGGACCAAGAAATACAGGCACAAACTATAGAAAATCGGCTCATCAAAGCAGTTGTTTCTTTCGACAATTTTTAAATTCTAACCAAACCTCAAGATTTTTCCAAATCCTACTATATTTATTTCTCTTCCGAATATGTATTCTGTAATTCAATTTCACTCTCTTCAGTGTTTTCCGTACATAAAATAGAGGATACACTACAAAAACACACTTTTGTCAATTTTCCACTATATTTCTTTATTGTTGACCGGTTTCGGCTATTATACCATTTTCAAAACTAACTGGTTACATTCAAATGTAATATAGTGGAAAATAGACAAAAGTGTGTTTTTGTAGTGTATCCTCAGTGAACATGAATTTCCACAAAATAAACAAGTCGTCAATCGAAGAAACATAAAATAGACCTAAATAATAACTGTTCTTTCATTCGTCATCATAAATATAACATTGCACAAGATTCAGATCTTAAATTCCATTGGATAGTTACAAGCAACAAGAATCCACTCTCTGAACTCTCATTTCTTATCACTTGTGCTTCATTGGTTTGTTTCATGTTGAATCATTTGAATACATGCAATGAACTCTTCTCATTACTTATCTCCAATTATTTTATAACCTTCAACTTTGCAGTCCGACGCGGGCCTCAATAGTTCAATGAGGTTTCAAAGCGAAAATGTGAGATCAAATTTTGCTATAATAGAGAGAATTTCTGTCAATTGTTATATGTATCCAATTCGCCCTAACCATACCTTGGCACAGCTCAAGTTGATAATTTTCAGATTATTACTTCACGAGATTCTACAATATTATCTATACAAATGCACGTTATTTAACTCTCTTCAGTTCACCCTACTTCGCTACCCACTAGAGATGCCTGACGTCACAGCCAAGCCCACCTCCCAACTGAATGTCGATACTAACAACAGGCAGTGATCGTTGCGCTCTCGGAGAGGGCAGACGTTAGCACAGTCCTCGGTCGTCTGCGTGTCACCATCGATAGCGAGGCTAGAGCGATGCGTTACGTCACAGCTCTCACTGCACACCGGTGAGGGCACACCGATGAATACGCATTACTCAGCCGCACGTAGTGGAGTGAACATCTCGCTCTCTTACCGTTGAACGGTTGATACTGTGACGTCACACCACTACTAATTTGGCGGGCTCACATCGATGGAACATTCATTACTTGAAGGATCTTCGAAGTATGCAGACGTATGTTTGTACATAGACAAGCACATGATGAAACCCTGTACCGTGCATTCTCACACACACACACCAATCAAATGTAATTACGTCACTATGTCACACACACACACACACACAAAATCTCATATGAAAAAAATTCTGAACGATCCATGCACCAGACCCTTCAAGGTCACATCGCCTTGATGTTACTAAATAACAACAAAAAAAAAAGCAATTAATACGTCATAGTGGTGGGGGAGGCCCAGAACCGGCTGTAATCTGTGATGTACACATACCACCTATGCACCAGACATATTTTTCAAAGTCATATGCACCATACATATTTTTCAAGGTGGCATGCACCAGACATATTTCTCAGGGTCACATGAGTCGGTCTAGGTCATCCACCCCACGTGACGTCATAGTGGTGGGGGGAGGCCGAGAATCAGCTGTAAACTGGGGGGAGGCCGAGAATCAGCTGTAAAATGGGGGGAGGCCGAGAATCAGCTGTAAACAACTACTAGCGTCGATAATAACCAGCTAAACCTAAAAAGGATATGATTTTTTTCGGGTTTTTTGGTTGGGGGAATTCTTGGATGCATTCAACTTTAGAGGGGTTTGGTTTAACGCCGTTTTTCGTGATGACGTATCCAAGATAGGCGACTTCTTTCCTTAAAAATTCGCATTTGTCAGGCTGAATTTTCAAGTTGGCTTTCCTTGGTCTTTTGAACACTTCTGTCAGTCTTGAAATATGTTCGTGGATCGTTGGTGAGTATATAATGATATCATCCATATATACAAGACAGCGCCTGTTTTGGATGCCAAGGAGGATGTTATCCATAACTCTTTGGAATGTGGATGGTGCGTTCTTTAATCCAAACGGGCAAATTCATAGTGACCGTTCTCAACAGTAGCCGAGTGTAAAACACGTGTATTTTCCATAGTCAACCAATTGGTTTCTTTAAGTTTATATGAAATTTTGTCATATTTTCTGATACCATATATATACCTAAGTGTTGCGGAACGGCTAACATACTCATTTTTATTTTCTTAATTTTGCCTCACCCTGTACCCTCAAAACGACTTCATTATGATTGCGCCCTCTGTGGTGTGTTGGAGCGATGAAAAGAGACGAACAGTGTTGTTGTATTGGTTTTTCTATGTGGTTGATTGTTCGCCATTCTCGACTGCCCAGTTCAACTGTGAATTATTCGTCTTCAGTTGATAACATTTATGTTTATCACACTGCATAATATCGTGCTTTGATACACGGATTAGCTTCGATTCCAAGAACTGGTACCAATCTCAGGACTCTGATGAGACACCCGCAATCCACTCAAGGTAAGTCGTCTTCGAGGGATTTACTTTAACATTTTGTTAAATATCATAACGGTATACAGTCCCTACTGTTCCTATTACCGTTCCGTTACATGGTCCTTCGAGCCGCGATTAGAATCATTCCTGTTAAGTCAGAGTTTTCTATAAGAATTTTTCTTTATATCATTCAAAAGAAAAAAAATTTTTTTTGAACCGCTCATTTTTGAATTTCATTTTGAAAATTGCTAATTTCAAAGTGACTCTCTCAAATCTGCATAATTTTGTGAATTCCGTAGCGAAATTATAATTTCCAATAAACATAAAATTGAATTTTCGTCTCTATTTTCATATTCTTGCCAAATAGTACTTTCGTGGAAAAGTGGAAGTGTATCTACAGCGCATGACCAACTAATTATCTTGCGCTCAACATACCATTGCTCCGTCGATCGCTGAACTTCTTTTATATTTTTTGGAATTCCTCAATTCCCGCTGTCGTTTTTTGCTCGCGTTTTTTATCACCTGTTACTTTCTGGGTATTCCTTTCGAATTCCTTTCGAACTTCGTTTATTTGCTCCCATATCAAAATGGATAAAGTTAAAAAATACAAAATTTATCGTAATTCTGCTATAAATGAAATTACAGTATTGAGAGCCCTTTCAGATAGGGTTAAAACTGATAAGTCTATTCGAACTTTATTTAAAGTTAGATGCGAAGAGTTGGACTCGATAAAAGACGAGTTCACAAAACAGCATAATTGTATTATCAGTACATTGCTTACACTTCCAGATGAAGATGCCGCTCCAGAGGACGCGGTAAACGAAGCGTTTCTTGCAGAGTTGTACGCTGTAAAGGCTGTTTATATGGAATTCATTGATGACGTGGTTAATACCACACAGGCACCTGTTTCATTTCTTCAAACGAGTACGAATTATTCTAAAGTTAAGCTTCCAAAAATAGAACTTAAAACATTTTACGGTGAATATAAGAAATTTCCATCCTTTATCGATCATTTCAACTCAGTTATTCACAATAATGATACCTTATCGAATGTGGACAAATTCGGTTATTTGATAGTAGTAGATTTGAGCCGGTTCTAAGCCTTCCCCCACCACTATGACGTATTAATCGCTTTTTTTGTTGTTGTTTAGTGAAGTCAAGGCGATGTGACCTTGAAGCGTTTGGTGTGTGGGTCGTTCAGAATTTTTTTCCGGTTCTGGGCCTCCCCCCACCACTATGACGTATTAATTGCTTTTTTATTGTTAAATAACATCAAGGCGATGTGACCTTGAAGTGTCTGGTGCAGGGATCGTTCAGATTTTTTTTTCATATGAAATTTTGTGTGTGTGTGTGTGACATAGTGACGTAATTACAATTACTTGGTGTGTGGGAATGCACGGTACAGGGTTTACATCCTTCAGTTATGTTCATGAAACATGACCTTGAATATGGAATTCAACTTTGAGATTAGGGAACTAGATTGCATACATGGTAAAGTCAGGGTTTGATATTGTCCTTCATGTGTATTCTGTACCTGTTTGTACAGAATAACCACACGTCTGCATACGACGAAGATCCATCGACTGATGAGCGGTCCTTCTTCACCAGTTTGGACGGTACCCATCGTGACAGAGAGCGTATACGTCTGCACTCCGTGAAGTTTCAACGACTACTGTTTGCTTGTATCGCCTTCTGTCAACACATCGAGTTGGAATTGGTGGTGGTGGTGGTGGGGGAGCGCCTGTGTTCGACGCATCGAGTTGGCTTCGACCTTGATCGACCTTGATCTACGTCACATCCTTAATGTACGTCACAAGGTAATAAGGATAAGGCGACTTTCAGGTAGTGTTTTGGGTTTGACTTTGAATGACTTTCATTCACACTTTATATTTTCACAGCTATTTTGAACAATGTTCAAAGTCGCATAACCTTGGGGGTTGACTTTGAGATTTTTAGTCTGTCTCGGTCACATCAACATTGAAATGACCTTTACATACGTCACATGATGTCGACAAGGTGACTTTGAAGAAGTCTTTTGAGTTCGACGTTGAACGAGCTTTATCTACTTCACACCCTTGAACTATGTCAGAAGGTGATACGGTCAATGTGACTTTGAGATAATGTTTTGGATTTAACCTTGAATGACCTTCATTCACTTTCCATATTTTCACGACATTCATTGATTCATGTGATTATTTCGACTTTGAAATGACCTCTACATACGTCACATGATGTCGACAAGGTGACTTTGAAGAAGTCTTTTGAGTTCGACTTTGAACGATCTTCATCTACGTCACACCCTTGAACTATGTCAGAAGGAGATACGGTCAATGTGACTTTGAGATAATGTTTTGGATTTAACCTTGAATGACCTTCATTCACTTCTCATATTTTCACAACCTTCATTGATTCATGTGGTTATTTTGACTTTGAAATGAAAGATTGAAATTGAATGAAAGATTCATTGCATTTCAGCAGGTAGAACCCCTTTTCATAATTACCCTTATTTATCAGTAGCCATAATCGTAAATTATATTTTTTGGGATAGCATGTGCGGGGAAATTTTCTGGAGACACAACGTCATTGACGTGGCGTCTAATAAAATCTGTACATCGTGAAATAACTTTTTTTATATATATATATATATATATATATATATATATATATATATATATATATATATATATATATATATATATATATATATATATATATATATATATATATATATATATATATAATTCCTTGGAGTTATTTGGGATAGCAGCGAAGCGCAAGTGTACTCTTATAACATTATATTTCCAATATTTCGACAATGGTTATTGTCATCATCAGGGAGCTAAGGTGATAGATTTTGAATTAATTCAGAACTAAGTTAACAGACGGATACTTACAATGTTAGTGAGATTGGTCGCATGTGAGTTGAGTTAAAATTAAAATATGAAAGTTGTGATCATGATAAAAACACATAACAACTGTAAAATTACAAGACATATGAAGTAAGTGAAAGCTACAAATATAAAAGTTAAATGAGGAATATTCATAAATTGTTTTTTTTTTTAAATTTGAGAAAGAACGTGGTGATCTTAGGTTAGAAACACATCACTTGTCAATTTATTAAATTTTGAAGAAGAAGTAGACTTGGCATTTGCCGCTGGTGCAATTAATCAAAGAGTTACAGTTGCCTCCAGAAGAAAGAGTTTTGTTGTATAATTTTTGTTAATAAGTTGATAAATGAATTTAAGTAATGTCAAATGAGTTGTCTTTGAAGGAATTCCAATTTTTGTCTATAAAAAGTAAATAGGAATATATTTCACTTAAATGTTGTAAGTCTGTTTTTTTATTCAGACAATTTTGTGATTGCGAAATGTAAGTCATTTCAAGGAATAATCTTTTAGAAACATTCCTCTCTTTGGTCAAAATTTTTACTGAGTTAAAGTCCATTACATGTCCATTATTGTAAACATGTTCACTAAGGGCACACCTTTCTGGATGAAGTCTACAGTGTGCCCTTAGTGAACATGTTTACAATAATGGACATGTAATGGACTTTAACTCAGTAAAAATTTTGACCAAAGAGAGAAATGTTTCTAAAAGATTATTCCTTGAAATGACTTACATTTCGCAATCACAAAATTGTCTGAATAAAAAAACAGACTTACAACATTTAAGTGAAATATATTCCTATTTACTTTTTATAGACAAAAATTGGAATTCCTTCAAAGACAACTCATTTGACATTACTTAAATTCATTTATCAACTTATTAACAAAAATTATACAACAAAACTCTTTCTTCTGGAGGCAACTGTAACTCTTTGATTAATTGCACCAGCGGCAAATGCCAAGTCTACTTCTTCTTCAAAATTTAATAAATTGACAAGTGATGTGTTTCTAACCTAAGATCACCACGTTCTTTCTCAAATTTAAAAAAAAACAATTTATGAATATTCCTCATTTAACTTTTATATTTGTAGCTTTCACTTACTTCATATGTCTTGTAATTTTACAGTTGTTATGTGTTTTTATCATGATCACAACTTTCATATTTTAATTTTAACTCAACTCACATGCGACCAATCTCACTAACATTGTAAGTATCCGTCTGTTAACTTAGTTCTGAATTAATTCAAAATCTATCATCTTAGCTCCCTGATGATGACAATAACCATTGTCGAAATATTGGAAATATAATGTTATAAGAGTACACTTGCGCTTCGTTGCTATCCCAAATAACTCCAAGGAATTGTTCGTAACTAGTCAGCAAAGACTACCTCTCTCTCTCTCTCTCTATATATATATATATATATATATATATATATATATATATTTCACCAACTGGATGTTGGATGCATTGAAAAAAATATTCGTTTACATGCTATAGAATGTGTGGGAATATTTGTGGAGACGCAATCTCACTGGTGTGGCGTCTAATGAATCTTTTTTATGTTTCATTAACGAAGAAAAAACAGGATATTCTCACGACTCATAATGGTAGACACCTTCAATGGATATTATTGATGTCAAGTTTAAAGAAATGTATTGATTTTCGAAAATCAGCGTCCGCGATGTAACTGATATAACTGCATTACAGCGATATGTCCTTTCCAGGAAATAATATCCAAGCTGAAGAATACATCAATATTATTTTCAAGGAAGACACTTGTATCCTGTACACACATTTACTCTCATGGTGGGCCCAAGAAAATCCCAATTTCACAGTTGAATGTGCATGGTGATCAGTATTCCTTTAAAACTAATGTATGGTGTGGGATACTTAACGACCAAATAATTGGTCCATTTTTCTTTAGGGAAAATTTATCATCCGTCGATTATCTCAACCTTTCAAATAATGAGTTTAGTGAGGTTTTAGATAATATGCTTTTAAGTATTAAATACGACCTATGGTATCAGCTGTTTCTGTTAATGAATTTTCGTGAACTCGGTGGGTATCTACCTATTCATTTATAGAAAATTTTTCATGAATTTGATTCATGAAATTTGTGATAGTAAAAATAAGATAGAATATGAAAATTCCTTCAAAATTGTTGAAAATTTTTTGAAAAAGCAGACACAACTCAAAAACTGCAATAAGTATTAATAAAATTACTAGAGTTGAAATTACATTAAAATTTCAATATTCAGTATTTACAGATTATTTATAAATACTAACTAGGGCGGTAAGAATGCCTAATCACGTCGAATAAAAGTTTTAAGTAGATCTTGACAAATAAAATGCATGCCATGGTAGTGTCGAATACTAATGTATGGTGTGGGATACTTAACGACCAAATAATTGGGTCATTTTTCTTTAGGGAAAATTTATCATCCGTCGATTATCTCAACCTTTCAAATAATGAGGTTAGTGAAGTTTTAGATAATATACCTTTAAGTATTGAATACGACCTATGGTATCAGCTTGATGGCGCACCAATACAATACTGTAAAATAATCCCTCCAACAAATGTTCAGAGACAAAGTTTTTGGACGTAACTGGGAACACTATTGACCACCTAGATCACCCGACTTGACGCCTTTAGACTTTTTCTTGTGGTGTTACCTGAAACAAAAAGTGTACCGAAGTAGACCATTTACTGACATACAACATCTGGAAAATACCATTCGCGAGTGCTGTGCAAATATAAATCCTCGATTTATTAAAAATGCAGTTACAGATGTCAGTAGAGGAACCATAATTTGTATTGAACGTGGAGGACGACATACCAAAATGTAGGCTATAATTGTTTGACAACCTCATTTAGATCACTAAGTAATTTTTTGTACCCATTTGTATTTTCTATAATATTATTGTGGTTTAAAATTTATGATAATAATAATAATAGTTCTATCGAATTTATTCGCATAAAAGGATATGAAAATTCCTTCAAAATTGTTGAAAATTCAATTTCATTCAACTTTGATCATTATGGTTTGACTCACGATTATTTTATAGTGAGTGAGTATGAATGTTTAATACACACAAGGATTTTTGGGAAAGAAAGTTTTTGGCTTTCTACTACTCCATCTCGATACATGAAATTAGGGAATCTTCCAAAGAAAGGAAAGAAGTAATCCTTTCTTTGGAAGATTCCCTAATTTCATGTATCGAGATGGAGTAGTAGAAAGCCAAAAACTTTCTTTCCAAAAATTAATCACTCCTACAAATATAACCCATTCAATTCACACAAGAATTATAATAACTTTTGTGGGGGAAGTGAGATATGTGATAAAGATGAGATTTATTATGATTGTAATGTTACAAAGTTTTTATCAGGTTCAAATAATAAAAATCGATCATACGAAAAACAAAAATTATAGAGTTGAAATTGTAGGAAATTCAATTTTATACAACATTATCGATCACAATTTTTTTCGTGAAGTATTCAGCTCCAGTATTAGATGAAGTAGGTGTGATATGTGGAGGGAGGTTAGGTGTGGTTTAGATATAAAAGTGTGTTTAGACGAAAGCTAGCATCATTCAAACTGTTTCTTCTAACCTTATATCTTCCAAATTAATTTTTGAGTGTTCTGTTGTGGTCATAATCTACGAATCGAAACTGTAAGTATATTATTAATCAGTTAACTAATTCAGTGAACCAATAATTTTTCTGAAGATTGGTTGGTTGGGTAACAAGATCAATTTTTCCTCTAAAAACAATTGTTTTCTTGCCAACGTTTCGAATTCTTTTCAGGGCTCTATAACAACGTAGTTTCATAAGTTTATATGATAAGTATCGTTTCAATTTTATAAGAAATAATAAGGTTAATTGAATTACTTACTAAAAAGTAGTTTCTCCGTGTTGATATAACTATTTTAAAAAACATTAGACATATTAGATACATTTAAAAATGAAATAAAAAACATTGCAACAGAAGGGGTAAATTATCTAGGTGTTCTACTTATCGAATTGAAATATGCCTACTTTCCAGGAAATAATATCCAAGGTGAAGAATACATTGATATTATTTCCAAGGAAGACACTTGTATCCTGTACAAAAAAAAGCATACCTACTTCTGGTGTAGAATGTAATAGACCATACCAAACATTGGCCAATGTCGATGTCGAAATTCTGCATTGCATTACAATATCTATAATTTACGAAAGCAAATGAATGTACAATCAATGAAAAATTCAAAGATCTCAAAATTTTCAGAAATTCGCTAGATAATACGTTTTATGCCATGGAGAAATAGTACAGTGTTTCTATAAATTAAAATATCTACAGTGCGACTCTCTAATAACTAGAATCAATTTAAAAAAAACAAGTCACTTTTTTGGAAAATTTATCGATTAATATTTTGAGTTGCGCTATTTTCTACGACCAAAAATATATTTATCTAGTACAAACCTTAAGATAAGGCGTTATTGGTGATTATTTTAACCCAGAACACAAGTTTTCCAATAAATACTATTCTTAAAGTAATTGGATAAATATTCGTTTTGAGGGTACCCGGCGATTTAAGTGTACTTCTGTATTTTGATGCGTAGATTACGAATCCGAAAGAAAAAAGCGGCGCTCTCCCTTATTTACAAAGTAACGGCCCTTCAAAGTTCAGATAAGGGCAACTTTTCAGCCTTCTTTTTCACCATATAAACTTATGATGTACTGTTTGGAACCTTTGGTGTAGTAATGAATATTACTGGAGTTTTTCCCAACACCAAATCGTTATTTTTACACCTCGACACGTGTTTCGATCACCAAGTTATCATCTTCAAGAGGAAGATAAAACTAGAAACTACTCAAAACTAAAGCTATTTATGCTATTCAGGTACATCATACAGGTACACTTGTTTGGGTGGTAATACTGATTACCTACCTGTATGATGTACGTGAATAGCATAAATAGCTTTAGTTTTGAGTAGTTTCTAGTTTTATCTTCCTCTTGAAGATGATCACTCGGTGATCGAAACACGTGTCGAGGTGTAAAAATAACGATTTGGTGTTGGGAAAAAACTCCAGTAATATTAATTAACCATATAAACTATTTAAAAACACAAGCGTTTATTCACTAGGCCACCTTTACACCTTATTCCTCCTTCCTTGACACTTTTCACTTCAACAATCAACATTTTTCCAATAAAAATGTTAAAAAATGTACGGAGCTGCTTTTTTGGTTACATATCTCTATATTTTACGTTTTTAAGGTTAATGACATAGTTGGTACGACTGATGCAAGTATTCAATTTCCAATTAAGTTTTTATAAGAAAAATATTGATTGTTGAATTGAAAAGTGTCAATTAAGGGAGAATAAGGTGTAAAGGTGACCTACTGAATAAACGCTTGTGCTTTTAAGTAGTTTATCTTATGAAAAAGGAAGATGAAAAGTTGCCCTTTTCTGAACTTTGAAGGGACGTAACTTTGTAAATGAATGAGAGCGCAGCTTTTTTCTTTCGGATTCGTAATCTAGGCATCGAAATACGTAAGAAAACTCGAAAAATTTTGCAAAATCGGAGGGTGCACTCAAAACGAATATTCAGTTTTTTATAGTCTCTCATGTGTTCTGAAATTCGTGTTTTATTATATCTTCCAGTTTGACCAACGTAGCATTTGTGACATCTTTCACAGTTCAATTTGTACACTACGTTAGATTGCAGGTCTTGGGGTGTTTTTATATTTGTTTTATTTAAGAAAAAAATGCTTTCCAACTGTACTTTCATTTAAGAAGGCTACTTTAATTTGATTGCTTATTATGACTATCATTCCAAGTTTATCAGATGAATTTTCTATAAATGACATCTTGTGATATTTGGGTTTCACCTCAGTATTTTGGGAAGAGGAACTTCTTTCTGTCATTATTTTTCTAATGAGGGCTTTAGAAAAATTATTTGTAGTAGGTAATTCTCAATCAATTTGAGATTTTTGTTATGGAAATCAGAATTGGAAATGGTAATTGTTCTAGATTTCAAATTCCCTATAATATTGATTTTACTGTGGAAGTTATGTTTGGAAAATTATTTCAAAAACCTCTCGTAGGAGATTTGAGCCGGTTCTAACCCCCCCCCCTCCTTTGAAGTATCTGATGCATGATGGTTCATATATGGATGGGTTGTGTGTGTGTGTGTGTGTTTTGCTCAAGAGTCTTTTTTATAAATATGGTTGAACATCTAGAACAGCTGGATGTTCAAAATCAAAATTGTGTGCATATTCTTTTTCATGTTCAATCAGGGCTGTGGAGTTTTTGCTTATATTCAGTTTCTCAGAGTCTGTCATGCGTTCTGAAACTTGTGTTTTATGATACCGTCCAGTTTGACCAACATAGCATTTGTGACACCTTCCTCAGTTCAATTTGTACACTACATTAGATTGCATGTCTTGGGGTGTTTTTTTTTTGCTTGTTAACTTTTTATGCATATATTTTGTAGTTCTGCCATGACCAAATCTGCACAAATGGTTGATATACAATTACCCATTACCAACTCGAAAAATTTGTTTGTAAATAGTTCCATTGTAACAAAAGTAATTGGAGTCTATACATTCATGTCCTTTTGCGTTGGTGTTCTATCGAAGGTATTGCAATTTTTTTTATTTTATTTTTTAAATGTATCTAATATGTCTAATGTTTTTTCAAAATAGTTATATCAACACGGAGAAACTACTTTTCGGTAAGTAATAGAAACGATACTTGTCGTATAAGTTTTTGTGGGAGGTATGTTTATGAAACTACATTATTACAAAGCCCTGAAGAAGAATTTAATTGAATTCGAAACGTTGGCAAGAAAACAATTGTTTCTTTGAGAAAAAATTGATCCTGTTATCCAACCAACCATTCTTCAGATATATTATTATTGTCTATTATTATATTCCATTCTAATTATTTTGTGAATTTCTAGCTTGGAGTATGCCTCTTTTCACTGATACCGGCAAATCTGAGAAGGGTAAGGTGAATATCCTGCAAGACGTGGTGTTGGTGCAGGGATCAGAGCTACCAGAGAATATCGTGGACTTCCTAACGGAATTCCATGTAGAACTCCCACTCAGCCCCTTCCTGGAGAACCTGTGATGGTGACAACTCCAAGACCTGGATGTAGCAGAATGGAGGATGTTCGTTCAACCACCCCCTCTTCTGAAACGAGCAGCACCAGCAAAGACGCGGAGAAGGGTTCGAAGAGGGCCAACAAGAGAGAGGCAGCGAACGGTAGCGATAATGAGTTTGCTGCCCCCCAATCGAATAAGAAAAGAGTGTCCGCCGCTAAGTCGAAGCAGGTGAAGCCGAAGGTGCAACCAAAGCAGTCGGAGCTGCGGAAATATATGAAAATATGGGATGAGACGAATCCTTATCGGCAGCCGCCGATGACCTCGACCCTGAGGCGAGCCCCTTCTACGTTGGATACCACCGTTTCAAAGTCCGAGACGGTCAATACGAAAAATCAGCCACCGACGGCATCGCAGATGCCATCCACTGCATTGAACATTGAGCCAACCACCACCACGACATCTTCAGAGACCACAACCGGGCCGCATAACCTACCAAAAGCTGGATCCATAGTACCTCAGCCACCAATGCCCACCACCATGACATCTTCAGAGACCACAACTGGGACGCATAACCTACCAAGAGCTGGATCCATGGTACCTCAGCCACATATGCCCACCAGCATGACATCTTTAGAGACCACAACCGGGCCGCATAACTTACCAAAAGCCGGATCCATAGTACCTCAGCCACCGATGCCCACCACCATGATATCTTTAGAGACCACAACCGGACCGCATAATCTACCAAGAGCCGGATCCATACTATCTCCGCCACCGATGCCTGTGCCAACTGTTCAGGGGACAACTTCCGTCCCACCCTCTGGTAGCAAGATGGACTTACCGACACCGCAGAGGAGCTGCAACTTAGTCAACGACGTGCTCGAACTCCGCAGAATATGCCGAGAGAGGAAGACGAAGCTACTAGTGATCCGGGACAGCGATGAGAGATTGGCAGAGATTGCCACACGCAAGCGACGATTTGTGGTTCGACAGGAACAACTAGTCGAACGGAAAAGTTGTTTGCTGGCTGAACTGTCAGAGGTGGAAACCAACATTGAAAGGGGAAGTTAGGACATCGTCGGAGTCAATGAGGAGTACCGTGTTGAGGGTGATTCAACGAAACAGTACCGGCTGGAAGTCGCCCACATTAGCAACTGTGTAAAGGATCTTCAGAAGCGGATCAAGAAAGGAGTTGACGACATGGTGACATAATCAACATTTATTTCCCTAAATTTCAATTCGAAGACGATGACGACAGATAAACATTCAAATTAGTTTGGTAGATATTGGAAGGTTGGAAGAAGCAGTTTGTAATCTTGGAATAAACAATGTGGAAAAAAATTCCTCGTCTTTCATTTCATTTCATACTACTTTGATCATTGTGATTTTTCTTGTGAAATTGAAAATAAATGAGATAATTCCATTATAAGATTTCACCCCCTACTTATTTCAGATTTAAATCGATACAAATATCGAACCTATGAAAAAAAAAATTGATGGGATCGAAATTGTAGGAAATTCAATTTTATACAACTTTGTTCATCACGAAGTTTCTCGTAAAGTCAAAAATAAACGTGATAATACAATGACGAAATTTCACCTCCACCCTTTCTCTGAAAATATCGATTTTATGAAAAAAAAATTATAGGAATCAAAATTGTTGAGAATTTAATTTCATACAACTTTTGTCATAACTATTTTTCTCATAAAATTCAATATAGATAAGTTATATGATGGAAAATGTAAATTTTTAGCCGTAATCCAATTTCATATGCTAATGAAAGACGACACTGTCAGAAGAAAAGCGAAATTCAAACTACAGCTGCGATTTTTTCGGAATTCATCTCGATGCGCTCTCATGTACTGAATGACGACGTTCACGATCACAACTCGTCTTTTATATGATACGATTGTGGTCGTGGTACGTCACACTACTCTCAGTGTGACGTAGTTCAAGGGTGTGACGTAGGTGAAGGTCATTCAAGTTCGAATTCAAAACATTTCTTCAAAGTCACCTTGTCGACATCATGTGACGTATGTAGAGGTCATTTCAAAGTCAAAATAACCACATGAATCAATGAAGGTTGTGAAAATATGAGAAGTGAATGAAGGTCATTCAAGGTTAAATCCAAAACATTATCTCAAAGTCACATTGACCGTATCTCCTTCTGACATAGTTCAAGGGTGTGACGTAGATGAAGATCGTTCAAAGTCGAACTCAAAAGACTTCTTCAAAGTCACCTTGTCGACATCATGTGACGTATGTAGAGGTCATTTCAAAGTCGAAATAATCACATGAATCAATGAATGTCGTGAAAATATGGGAAGTGAATGAAGGTCATTCAAGGTTAAATCCAAAACATTATCTCAAAGTCACATTGACCGTATCACCTTCTGACATAGTTCAAGGGTGTGACGTAGATAAAGCTCGTTCAACGTCGAACTCAAAAGACTTCTTCAAAGTCACCTTGTCGACATTATGTGACGTATGTAGAGGTCATTTCAAAGTCAAAATAATCACATGAATCAATGAATGTCGTGAAAATATGGGAAGTGAATGAAGGTCATTCAAGGTTAAATCCAAAACATTATCTCAAAGTCACATTGACTGTATCACCTTCCGACATAGTTCAAGGGTGTGAAGTAGATAAAGCTCGTTCAACGTCGAACTCAAAAGACTTCTTCAAAGTCACCTTGTCGACATCATGTGACGTATGTAGAGGTCATTTCAATGTTGATGTGACCGAGACAGACTAAAAATCTCAAGGTCAACCCCCAAGGTTATGCGACTTTGAACATTGTTCAAAATAGCTGTGAAAATATAAAGTGTGAATGAAAGTCATTCAAAGTCAAACCCAAAACACTACCTCAAAGTCGCCTTATCCTTATTACCTTATGACATACATTAAGGGTGTGACGTAGATCAAGGTCGAAGCCAACTCGATGCGTCGAACACAGGCGCTCCCCCACCACCACCACCACCAATTCCAACTCGATGTGTTGATAGAAGGCGATACAAGCAAACAGTGGTCGTTGAAACTTCACGGAGTGCAGACGTATACGCTCTCTGTCACGATGGGTACCGTCCAAACTGGTGAAGAAGGACTGCTCATCAGTCGATGGATCTTCGTCGTATGCAGACGTGTGGTTATTCTGTACAAACAGGTACAGAATACACATGAAGGACAATATCAAACCCTGACTTTACCATGTATGCAATCTAGTTCCCTAATCTCAAAGTTGAATTCCATATTCAAGGTCATGTTTCATGAACATAACTGAAGGATGTAAACCCTGTACCGTGCATTCCCACACACCAAGTAATTGTAATTACGTCACTATGTCACACACACACACACACACACAAAATTTCATATGAAAAAAAAATCTGAACGATCCCTGCACCAGACACTTCAAGGTCACATCCCCTTGATGTTATTCAACAATAAAAAAAAGCAATTGATACGTCATAGTGGTGGGGGGAGGCCCAGAACCGGAAAAAAATTCTGAACGATCCATACACCAGACGCTTCAAGGTCACATCGCCTTGACTTCACTAAACAACAACAAAAAAAGCAATTAATACGTCATAGTGGTGGGGGGAGGCTTAGAACCGGCTCAAATCTCCTACTCAATGATCTACAGAGTCAGATTTAAAACCTTCCCATCTGCATTCGACAGTCCTTCCCAGTGAACACGATATGAAGGAAAATTTGCCCTATATTTCGTGAAATACTACGGATCGACCTTTCTTGCGAATTTGATAGCCGTTGCTGGCATTTTTGCAAGGTACTTCTAGTATCTCGAATATTTGTCCCAAAAGTTGGGCTTCTACATACAAGATAATCTCTCGTTCGGGAGAAACATTCAAAACAAATCTGATGACCGTTGAGTCAAGCAAACTGGGCATTCTAGTGCAGAGTCTATGACGTCTTTAAAACGTTCTCCAGGCGAATATGTGAAAAGTCTCAATAGTTATTACTGTATTGCGTGCATAAAAGAATTGTGTCAATATTCGGTCCACAACGCAGGTCGAAGCCAAAAATTCTCTCGAATGTGGCATGAAAACACGAATTTTATACACGAAATACAAACAACATTTTTTGTACAACCGTCGAAGTGAATTAACATCGTCTGAAATATATTGAATACATACATCTTGACGTAGACATACATCTTGTCCCGATAAGTTATCGCGTTATCGCTTTTGAACGACTGTTGTCTTGAAAATAGTTTTCAATGCTTTCAGTAATATCGAATATAGAAATGTTTCCTGTCTGAAAAAACTTAGCCCAAAATAACTTAGTAAAACTTCTCTTTTTCATTCATTCTATCCTTGATAACATCAATAATTACAATACAATTTCACAATATCCAATGGATATGGACATTTTAGTGCAGAGGCTAACTTTCTCCAGGCGAATATGTAAAAAGTCTTTATAGTCACTTCTGTATTGAGTGCGGAAAAATAGTGTCAATATTCGGCCCATACCGCAGGTCGAAGTAAAAAATACTCTCGAATGTGGCATGAAAACACGAATTTTATACACGAAATACAAACAACATTTTTTGTACGACTGTTATAGTGAATTTACATCGTCTGAAATATATTGAATACATACATCTTGACGTAGTTTTTGTCCAGTTAAGTTATCACGTTATCGCTTCAGAACGACTGTTGTCTTGAAAATAGTATTCAATGTTTTCAGTAAAATCGACTACAGAAGTTTTCCCTGTCTGAGAGAACTCAGCCCAAAATGACTAAGTAATATTTCTCTTTTTCATTCATCCTATATTTGATGATATCAATGCTTACAATACAATTCCACAACATCCAGTGGTCTTTCTGTGTTGTTACTGTAGGCTTGTAACTGTAACCTGTGTAGGTTTTTTGGCAAGCCGCGTGTTAGACTTTTTGACTTGTTTGATTGTAGTTGCTTCAATTTCAATTTATATTTGAGAAGATGGATGTTGATTTCAATGGTGGTAGTATAACCCGTATAGATATATCTGAGAAATATACATTTATGCACAATATTCCGTGAGATACTATGGATCGACCTTTTTGGCGGATTTGATAGCCGTTGCTAGCATTTTTGCAAGGTACTTCTAGTATCTCGAATATTTGTTTCAGAGTTGGACCCCTACATACAGCACAATCTATCGTTCGGGAGAAATATCCAAAACTGATCTGATAACCGTTTTGTCAAGCAAACTGGATATTCTAATGTAGAGGCTATGACGTCTTCCAAACGTTTCCCTGGCGAATATGTAGAAAATCTTAATATTTATTTCCGTATTGAGTGCAGAAAACGAGTGTTTTTATACACGAAATACAAACAACTATTTTTGTTCGACTGTTAAAGTGAATTTACATCGTCTGAAATGAAATGAATACATACATCTTGACGTAGTTTTTGTCCCGATGGGTTATCGCGTTATCGCTTTCAAACGACTGTTTAGAAATAGTATTCAATGTTTTTAGTAAAATCGAATACAGAATTTTTTTCTGTCTGAAAAAACTTAGCCCAAAATAACTAAGTGATACTTCTCTTTTTCATTCATTCTATCCTTGATGATATCAATACTCAAAATACAATTTCACAACATCCAGTGGTCTTTCTGTGTTGTTACAATAGACGGTTTGTTGGCAAGACGGGTGTTGGACTTTTCGACTTGTTTGATCGTAGTTGCTCCAATTTCAAGTTATATTCAGGAAGATGGATGTTGATTCCATCGGTGGTAGTAATACACGAAAAGTTATATCTGAGAACTATCTAAATTTGCACAATATTTCGTGAGATACTATGGATCGACCATTTTTTGCGAATTTGATATCCGTTGCTAGCATGTTTGCAAGGTACTTCTAATATCTCGAATATTTGTCCCAAAAGTTGGGTCTCTACGAACAGGACAATCTCTGGTTCGGGTGAAACATCCAAAACAAATCTGATGACCGTCGTGTCAAGCAAACTGGACATTCTGATGCAGAGGCTATGACGTCTTCCATACGTTCTACAGGCGCATATGTGAAAAGTCTCAATATTTATATCTGTATTGAGTGCGGAAAATAAGTGTGTCAATATTTGGCCAATCCGCAGGTCGAAGCCAAAAATACTCTCGAATGTGGCATGAAAACAAGAATTTCATACACGAAATACAAACAACATTTTTTGTACAACTGTTGAAGTGAATTAACATCGTCTGAAATATATGGAATACATACATCTTGACGTTAGTTTTGTCCAGATAAGTTATCGCGTTATCGCTTTTAAACGACTTTCGTCTTGAAAATAGTATTGGTTGTTTTCAGTGAAATCGAATACACAATTTTTTTCTGCATGAAAAAACTTAGCCCAAAATAAATAAGTAATACTTTCCTTTTTCATTCATTTTATATTTGATGATATCAATACTTGAAATACAATTTCACAACATCCCGTGGTCTTTCTGTGTTGTTACAATAGACGGTTTGTTGGCAAGCCGCGTGTTGGAATTTTGACTTGTTTGATCGTAGTTTTTCCAATTTTAAGTTATATTCAAGAAGATGGATGTTGATTCCATCGGTGTTAGTATTACCCGAATAGATATATCTGTGAAATATGATAATTTGCACAATATTTCATGAGATACTATGGATCGACCTTTTTGGCGGATTTGATAGCCGTTGCTAGCATTTTTGCAAGGTACTTCTAGTATCTTGAATATTTGTTCCAAAGTTGGACCTCTACATACAGCACAATCTCTCGTTCGGGAGAAACATCCAAATCAAATCTGATGACCGTTTTGTCAAGCAAACTGGACATTCCAATGCAGAGGCTATGACGTTTTCCAAACGTTCTCCAGGCGAATATGTAAAAAGTCTTTATAGTTATTTCTGTATTGAGTGCGGAAAAAGAGAGTCAATATTTGGCTCAGACCGCAGGTCGAAGCCAAAAATACACTCGAATGTTGCATGATAACACGAATTTTATAGACGAAATACAAACAACATTTTTTGAACAACTGTTAAAGTGAAATTACATCGTCTGAAATATATTGAATACATACATCTTGACGTAGTTTTTGTCCCAGTAAGTTATCACGTTATCGCTTCTGAACGACTGTTGTCTTGAAAATAGTATTCAATGTTTTCAGTAAAATCGATTACAGAAATTTTTCCTGTCTGAAAGAACTTATCCCAAAAAGGACTGAGTAATACTTCTTTTTTTCATTTATCCTATATTTGATGATATCAATACTTACAATACAATTCCACAACATCCAGTGGTATTTCTGTGTTGTTACTATAGGCGGTTTTTTGGCAAGCCGCGTGTTAGACTTTTTGACTTGATTGATCGTAGTTGCTTCAATTTCAATTTATATTTGAGAAGATGGATGTTGATTTCAATGGTGGTAGTATAACCCGAATAAATATTCATGAGTTATATGCATTTCTGCACAATATTCCGTGAGATACTATGGATCGACTTTTTGACGGATTTGATAGCCGTTGCTAGCATTTTTGCAAGGTACTTCTAGTATCTCGAATATTTGTTCCAAAGTTGGACCTCTACATACAGGACAATCTCTCGTTCGGGAGAAACATCCAAAACAAATCTGATAACCGTCTTGTCAAGCAAACTGGACATTCTAATGTAGAGGCTATGACGTCTTCCAAACGTTCTCCAGGCGAATATGTAAAAAGTCTTTATAGTTATTTCTGTATTGAGTGCGGAAAAAGAGTGTCAATATTTGGCCCATACCGCAGGTCGAAGTCAAAAATACTCCCGAATGTGCCATGAAAACACGAATTTTATACACGAAATACAAACAACATATTTTGTACGACTGTTATAGTGAATTCACATCGTCTGAAATATATTGAATACATACATCTTGACGTAGTTTTTGTCCCAATGAGTTATCACGTTATCGCTTCTGAACGACTGTTGTTTTGAAAATAGTATTCAATGTCTTCAGTAAAATCGATTACAGAAATTTTTCCTGTCTGAAAGAACTTAGCCCAAAATGACTAAGTTATACTTTTTTTTTTCATTCATCTTATATTTGATGATATCAATGCTAACAATACAATTCCACAACATCCAGTGGTCTTTTTGTGTTGTTACTGTAGGCGGTTTGTTGGCAAGCCGCGTGTTAGACTTTTTGACTTGTTTGATCGTAGTTGCTTCACTTTCAATTTATATTTGAGAAGATGGATGTTGATTTCAATGGTGGTAGTATAACCCGAATAGATATATCTGAGAAATATGCATTTCTGCACAATATTCCGTGAGATACTATGTATCGACCTTTTTGGCGGATTTGATAGCCGTTGCTAGCATCTTCGCAAGGTACTTCTAGTATCTCGAATATTTGTCCCAAAAGTTGGGCCTCTACATACAGGACAATCTCTCGTTCGGGAGAAACATCCAAAACAAATCTGATAACCGTTTTGTCAAGCAAACTAGATATTCTAATGTAGAGGCTATGACGTCTTCCAAACGTTCTCCAGGCGAATATGTGAAAAGTCTTTATGGTTATTTCTGTATTGAGTGCCAAGAAAGAGTGTCTATATTTGGCCCAGACCGCAGGTCAGAGCCAAAAATTCTCTCGAATGTGGCATGAAAACACGAATTATATAGACGAAATACAAACAACATTTTTTGTACAACTGTTGAAGTGAATTTACATCGTCTGAAATATATTGAATACATACATCTTGACGTAGTTTTTGTCCCGATGAGTTATCGCGTTATCGCTTTCAAACGACTGTTGTTTCGAAAATAGTATTTAATGTTTTCAGTAAAATCGAATACAGAAATTTTCCTGTCTGAAAAAACTTAGCCCAAAATAACTGAGTGATACTTCTCTCTTTCATTTCCGATATCAATACTTGAAATACAATTTCACATCTAGTGGTCTTTCTATGTTTTTACTATAGACGGTCTGTTGGCAAGTCGCGTGTTAGACTTTTCGACTTGTTTGATCGTAGTTGCTCCAATTTCAAGTTGTATTCAAGAAGATGGATGTTGATTTCAATGGTGGTAGTATAACCCGAATAGATATATCTGAGAACTATGTAAATTTGCACAATATTCCGTGAGATACTATGGATCGACCTTTTTGACGGATTTGATAGCCGTTGCTTGCATTTTTGCAAGGTACTTTTAGTGTCTAGAATATTTGTTCGGGAGAAACATCCAAAAGAAATCTGATAACCGTTTTGTCAAGCAAACTAGACAGTCTAATGTAGAGGCTATGACGTCTTGTAAACGTTCTTTAGGCGAATATGTAAAAAGTCCTCATAGTTATTTCTGTATTGAATGCGGAAAAAAATGTCAATATTTGGCCCATACCGCAGGTCGAAGTCAAAAATACTCCCGAATGTGGCATGAAAACACGAATTCTATACACGAAATACAAACAACATTTTTTGTACGACTGTTATGGTGAATTTACATCGTCTGAAATTTATAGAATACATACATCTTGACGTAGTTTTTGTCCCAATAATTTATCACGTTATCGATTTGATAGCCGTTGCTAGCATCTTCGCAAGGTACTTCTAGTATCTCGAATATTTGTCCCAAAAGTTGGGCCTCTACATACAGGACAATCTCTCGTTCGGGAGAAACATCCAAAACAAATCTGATGATCGTCGTGTCAAGCAAACTGGATATTCTCATGCAGAGGCCCTGACGTCTTCCATACGTTCTCCAGGCGCATATGTGAAAATTCTCAATAGTTATTTTTGTATTGAGTGCGGAAAAGGAGTGTGTCAATATTTGGCCCATATCACAGGTCGAAGCCAAAAATACTCTCGAATGTGGCATGAAAACACGAATTTTATACACGAAATAAAAACAACATTTTTTGTACAACTGTTAAAGTGAATTAACATCGTCTGAAATATATGGAATACAGACATTTTGACGTTATTTTTGTAAAGATAAGTTATCGCGATATCGCTTTCAAACGACTTTTCTCTTGAAAATAGTATTGAATGTTTTCAGTGAAATCGAATACAGAATTTTTTTCTGTATGAAAAAACTTAGCCCAAAATAAATAAGTAATACTACCCTTCTCTATTCATTTCATATTTGATGATATCAATACTTGCAATACAATTTCACAACATCCAGTGGTCTTTCTGTGTTGTTACAATAGACGGTTTGTTGGCAAGCCGCGTGTTAGCCTTTTTGACTTGTTTGATCGTAGATGCTTCAATTTCAAGTTACATCTAAGAAGATGGGTGTTGATTTCAATGGTGGTAGTATAACCCGAATAGATATATCTGAGAAATATGGAAATTTGCACAATATTTCGTGAGATACTATGGATCGACCTTTTTGACGGATTTGATAGCCGTTGCTAGCATTTTTGCAAGGTACTTCTAGTGTCTCGAATATTTGTCCCAAAAGTTGGGCCTCTACATACAGGACAATCTCTTGTTCGGGAGAAACATCCAAAACAAATCTGATGAGCGTTTTGTCAAGCAAACTGGACATTCTAATGTAGAGGCTATGACGTCTCCCAAACGTTCTCCAGGCGAATATGTGAAAAGTCTTTATGGTCATTTCTGTATTGAGTGCCAAGAAAGAGTGTCTATATTTGGCCCAGACCGCAGGTCAGACATTTTTTGTACAACTGGTAAAGTAAATTTACATCGTCTGATATATATTGAAAACATACATCTTGACGTAGTTTTCGTCCCGATGAGTTATCGCGTTATCGCTTTCAAACGACTGTTGTCTTGAAAATACTAATTTACACATTCAAGACAAAGTGTTCCAGCCTCAAAATGTAGAATATGTCGTCAACGATGCTGAAAAACAAATTTTGTACTTTCGACTACAATAATTTTTGTTCAATATGTAAACGTACCGAATGTGGGTGAAATTCCAAGGAAATAATCGTGAAGGCTTATGTAAACAATGAAAATTGATTTGTCCAACATCAGTCGATGAGGGCCAGTTAGCAGTATTTGCGCAGGTGCAATTCCAAAGAGTACACCATTCAATTGTGAATTGAAATTTATATTTCAAGATCGTCATTTGAAAACAAAATACTGTTGAATTTGTTCCAGAACACGCAACGAGGCAAGAGAAAAAGAAGTCATGCATGAAATTTGACGTTCATAAAGTTATCATAGAATCTACGATGTCAGCATGTATTTTGATTAGAGTTGTACAACCAACTCATTTCAAGTTGGTAAGAATATATAATATAGGTATGCAGAATTATAGCTATCACTTATTGATAAAGCCAGACACGTGGCTTCATAACAATTCAGTACGACGAAACAAAAGCTCTTTGTTTGATTGCATAATATGTCATCACCTATATTCCTTTTCTTACCCAAGGTGACATTGATTACTGTCAATGCTGAATCAGCAACCAGAGATATGCAGTTCTCAAAGCGACGGAACAAAGGCTCTCTGTTTGATTTCATAATTTGTCATCACTTATTTTCCTATAAATACCTCCTGCGAGGCGAAATGATGAGTTATTTGTATCAGTTGAAGGTGATACTAGTGACAAGTGCAACGATTTCCATCTGAACGTGTTTTCCATGCTCACTTAAGAATTTTCATTGCAAAATTTTTTATACGTTCTTTACTTTTTCTCAAATGAATTTATTCAAATTTAATTTAATTCAAATTTACTGTAGTGTTTTTTTATATATACTTTTTGAGGGTTATTTTTTTTTTCCAATTATTTTGTAATACAAAACAGTTTAGAGGTAATTACGTATTCCTCAAGCCAACCACGGACTACTATTTTCATCCTACATATATCAGAAGATAGAAAGTGACAATTGCTGATATTTCTCAATCATTAATAATGAATAAAAGATAAGAACCGGTAATTGTTGACATCCATTTTTATCGAATACTATCTCTTACGATATTTATTGTATCGTACAATTTGTTTTGATGTTCCATTAGATGATAGCCTCATAACCGTGAAATGAGATTATAAATTTCACTCGAGAATCATCCAAGCTGAATAAGAGTTTTTCCCGTATTTTATCTATTCACCTTTGACAATGCCATAGATTGTCTATATACACATTTATAATATTATAAGCAGAAGCTCATTTTGTGACCAGCTTTCGAGTTGAATAAAAACGTATAGTAACAAAGGAATAACTTTTATTTATGTTGTCGTAATGAACTAATAAGGTATTTTTGACATTAAAAATAAAATAAATACAACAATAAAATAGTTGAGAGAGTGTTCGTATAATTTGAAACATTAATTGTTATTTAAATTTTGGTTTCTCGCAGGTGGATTTTCAAAAATTCAAGTTCGGTCGTGAAGAGGAAACTAATTAACAACAACAACTTTCTACCACATCGAGTGACGGAGAAGTATCACACCCCATTAGGAAAAATTTATCATAAGAAAAATACGCTGTCTGTTGTTTTATTTGAATTTGTACGAAATTAAGGTTAGCACTGCTTTCCCATTTTTTCTCTGTTCGAAATATGTCTAGAGTTTGTGATTGAATACAATACTTTTTGTTCGACTCAAAAAGTTTCTCATTCATAGATATGATCTGCATAAAGTAGTGTTTTCAATACTTTTTATGTGTTTAGTACTTACAGAATGACTTGTGTTTAGTACTTGTATTGAATGACAATTGATTTTTTCAATTATAATTGTAGCTCGCCCATTTATCACAATCGCTCCACGAAAGACATTACCCCCACTCTTAGCAACCTTTCCAGAACGAACTTTAATCTCAACAGCTTCAAGAACCATCTCAACAGTGTCCACAGAACGAGATTCAATTTTCTGCAGCTTCCAAAATCGACCCATCACACTAAGAACTTCATTTGTGAACAAAATATCGATGAGTCATGTCAATAAATGAAATCCAAATGGTTGATTTTCCAAAAATCAAGTCGGTAATTGATAAATACATCTTACACATCAAAGATAATTATTCGGATCATATTGCCAAACAAGCTATACAATAAATTAATAAACATATAAGGAAATGCGTTTTAACTATGAAAAAAATTCAATTTCCGGTTGGGGAAAAACAATGATTACACGAATTGGGAAATTGAAACGCTTTAAAGTTATTATCAAAATGATGAATGATAAACATATAGGCTCGGGTTTGTAACGACAAAGCACCAGGGTAAAGTGACAAAATGTTAACAATGTTTTCAATAGTAGAGTAACAACGGGGGTAATCATCAATTTGACTCATAAAGAACCTAAAAAGTTTCTAGACGATGCTTTTCCATTATTCAAACGTGAGATTCACAAAATTTCAAAACAAATGTCATGCCTCAAAGTTAATTCTACATTTTCAGGGGATTTTATTAAGAAATCGAATAATGGTGATATTGTTGATCGCAAATATTTCAGTACGGCAAATAAAGTTATCGATTCAAGTATGGACTTGGCTGCTTGGTACAATGAAAACGTTGTGGATGTTATATTGAATAAATTAGGCGAATTTGAAGAACAACTGTCGGGGTGGGACATTCAACCATTTGTAGTTGCCATTCAGACAAAATATTTGAAAAGTCTTTCTTTCAACGTTCTAATGGTACGTTCAGTCATAGAAGCCTTAGTGATGCTGTACGTATTGTTGTGATTTATTCCATGTTTTTTCATCAAAGTTTGAAACGTATTGTTGTGAAATTCTTTGCCTTGATCGGTTTGTGAATTTTTTGGACAACGTTTCGTATGTGTCAAGATATCTGCAAACGTTTTGGTAGTTTCCTCTCCCGTTTTTGATTTCAGTGGTCTAGTCCACGAAATCAAAAACGAAAAACAATCTATGACGACTAGAATCAGTTTGAAATTTCGATTTTGGTGAGAGAAGTCCATCTTCCATAAGTCATCTATTCCTTCGATAATTCCTTCTAATTCCTTCTAATTGGTTTATGTAATTCGTTGACAAGTTGAATCTTGTCTTTGGAAGTCATGACGACTGATGCTGAAGATGTGTGAACCCCGCTCTTTTATTATGGTTATGCTTGAACTTCATTTTGAATCTTGTTGATTTCCTTGATAGTAAATTGTACCTTGGCTATATTCGAATTTATTTCGGTGATTTGTTTGGAGATGTCACCTTGAAATTTGATAAGTTTTTCATTTACTTGGGTCATTTTTTTTCCGTGTTGCTTAGCTAACTGATAAATATATGGAGAAAGTTCTTTGTTGGTTCCATCCACATACTTTTTATTAGCAACATCGTAATCAGTGATGTGGCTTTTCACATGACACAATTTCACATCACCACAATGAATATTACCATCTGCGTTATAATGCAATAAACTTCCTCCAGAGGGCGTTGGCAATTTTCACTTTCTGTTACTGTCGCTACGTCCAAACTTATCGATAACCATTTTGAAAATGATAATGTATTGGAGGACGTAGTGTTTCTCATATAATTATTTCTGCTTCTTTGAGTTCATTCAAAATGGCAATTATTTCATTGTTGTGTGAAGTATTTCCTGCATCTCGAGACGCTAGTGATAATTTGAGATGTTCGCATAGCTCGTTGGGATCGTCCCAATAAATGTATTCAATGGGTTTCGTATTGAATGTCATTGCAAGAGGTAACGTTTTGTGTGTAAACATGATGTCATGTCATGAGAAGTAGTAGTAGTGAGAGGTGTTTTAGGTTGAAAAAACCCAGTACCAGTTTTACGACGATTTCCTGTTGTAGGAAACAACGGTTTGATTATGTTGGTGTACTTTTGTACCTCTGAGTGCCTTTTACATCTCCAGCGGAATTCTTGTGAGCGATCGATAAATCCAAATTTTTTTGTATATATTCAAATCCTCAGAGTTATAATTTCCAGGCATGTCGAGAAATAACAGTTCATATATACCGGGTATATACCCAGCCAATTTTATGTATCCGCTACGCTTGTCAAAATCGATTTCCTTTCGGCCTAGGAACCATTTTGAAGATACTCCATCATATATGGGACCGCATACTTCGTCGATTTACTTGTCATTTCTCTTTTTCATTTGTACTTCTGCTCCTGTGGTTATACAAATCAATCTGAGTAAATAAAGAGATAATCATTATCATTATTATTATTATTATTATTATTGTGAGTTCACAAATGGGATGTTATCATTGTAGAAATGAATGATTTTTTATTCAAAATCTTGTTGTTGTTTCAATCATCATTTAAGGTTATGTCATACTGGCATTATATCAGTCATGTCTATGATATTAACGCTAACGAGTCGTTTTTCGACGCTCTCCATCGATTTCAATCCACCCATTCGATTAGATTCTGATTCTGAATATACTTGGCTTTGCTCAGTTTCCATTCATACAACAGTATACCCAACATTGAGGAAGGTACGAAATTCTACTACTATTAAAACGCTGACAAAACTAAACAAAAAAGCATCGATATTCCTGTTGGATCTTACGAAATTGGTGACATTGAAGAATTAATAAACAAATACATCTCACCTAAAACGTTCAAGGAAATCCCTGAGGATTTTTTCTATCTAAAACCCAAAAATAATACGCTGAAAAGTGAAATATTCTTTCTGAAACACTCGATTGAATTCTGACCTGCAAATAGCTTGGCTCATATACTGGGATTTTCATCTACTCTTCTCAAACCAAAAATGTATTACGAATCCGATCTACCTGTGGATATCATTCAAGTACGCACCATACACATAGATAGGAATATTACGTTTGGAGCCTCCTACAACGACAGACCGGCTCATACGATATACGAATTTGCTGTTGGTGTTGATCCTCGGTACGTAATTGACGAAAAACCTAATCACCCCATTCACCTACCTATTGCACATAGAGACGAAATGAACAATATTACGCTGCGAGTGCTCGACCAACATTCCTGGCTCATTGATTTCCGAAACGAAGAAATAATAATTCGTTTGGAATTGAAGCGAAAGTATGGTGCTGACTATCTATAAAAATAATACACCTCCATACCCTAAGTCACTCTTCACCAAGACCTTCACTAGTCGACAACTATTGAGAACGAAAAATAAATTGTTTCTGGAATCTCTTGGTTACCATGTTGTCCAATCAAGTGTGTCCGAAAACCGCAAATCGATGAGTCCATACAAAAGGTAAAGTGGCGTACCTACTATCTTTATGTCAAGTCTTGTCGCAACAACGATGTTATTGAAATCAACATCAATCAATCTGATGCCTACGATGCTGTTCATTAGTGGAAAAGTTGAGAAGACCTTTCGTAAACAATGCTGGCGCTTTCATATTTCAATCTGCTAGTTATGAGCAGAGTGGTAATGAATTGGAAGCAGTTCGTGAACTTGGAATTGTTAGTACTGTAAGAGGCTTTCTCATCTACACCGACGAATAAATCAAACACTTGGCCACCTCCGGCTGGACTTTTCCCAACAATACAGGCGTCATCAACACAACTCATCTAACATTCAACATGCTCATCCCCATCAAACATTTTTTGAATATCTTCAATGATTATCAGTGCGTTGTTTACGGTAAACATACCATTCGATTAGTAAGAGCTGGAGATGATAGCAACTGTTTCAAAATAGATGAGACTCCTGCCGAAAACGGAAGTTAAATTGGAAATTGAAAATATTGAACTGAAAGTTGAACGAATATTTATGCATGATCAAATCAAATAGCAACTTTTGAAAGCTATCCAAGCAGTTACTCCTATTCTCATACCGTTCAGAAAATGGAACTTCATATGCTGCCTGCTCTCACACAAGGTGTGATTGTATGTTTCCAAAAAAATAGTGACTACACTAAAGTCAACAATGATCCAACAATATTCAATCATTTGAATATCACCAATATAATGCTCACTCTAAACGGTGAGAATTACTCCAAGAAAAATATGCATTTGGATTTTGCAAAGGGGAATTTTTCGCAAGCTTATTTCAACTACTCACAATTTGGTATCAGCTACAAAATGACTAATCAACATAATCCTCTTCTCACTTCCACCGTTTTCACGGACAGAGCTCTCTTTGTCATCGATTGTTCCAGAAGGGATGAGAGCATCAAAAGTTCCAGTGTTGATGTAAAACTTGAAATCGGAGCATCCGAAAAATTTCCTCAAAATACTAGAGCCTATTGCATCATTGTGCTCGACACTGTCATAGAACACCCCCCACTCAGCGAAATTATTAAAAAATGAAACTGAACATGTGCTTTCGCTTCTTTCCTTGCTGTACATATTCAAGGCTTCACCGTCGAGCAGAAATTCCATCTTTAAGAAATAGCCATTAGGGTTGGAATTCAGTGTACTAACTTTTTACTGCTGGCAAATACATCATTTTCCTGTTTGAGTAAAGAAGATCGCCGTACTGCCTGTTATTTGGAGCGAAACATTCACGGATTGAGGTATTTCTCTGGCTTTGTAAAATATAATCAATTGGATGGCATCCTCATGAAAAATCTACAAAGTGTCGATGCCATTTATGTGCGTGGATATCAAAAACATGACTTTCTGACTGAAAAATTTCACGAGAAGAATATACCTACACGCGTTGTGAATTTGAATGATTCCCACATTCGACAATAACGAAGGTGCCTCACCCTGTATGCATCACATTCGCAACCGAACCAGCTACAATTGCAGTCTCCGAAACGTAGATATTTTATACAAATGGCTTTGTGATATATCACCAAAATAAAAATGTATAATACATTTCTGAATCATTTCTTCTCTTTCATCTAACCTCACCGCCTCATGATACCCTCAACAAAAATATAAAACGTATGCAAAACGATCGAAAACGCACGAAAAACGGTCGAAAACGCACGAAGAATGGTCGAAAATGCACGAAAAAACGGTCGGAAACGCACGCAAAAACGGTCAAAACTCATGCAAAATCTCATTGCTGAATACTTCGCTCCTCCATTGCCCTCACGTTGAGTCCACAACGCGTAACCCTCGACACTTTCGGGTTTCCTCTTTCTCCTTATGATGCTAACTTGGTTAACAAAGATACGAGACTCAATGCCCATTTGGCATGTTGGAATGCTAGACTTCTCTTAAATTGACATGTCTTCTTAAATGATATATTTTGGCGCACCCTGTACACTTCGACGTCATGTGTTTTTTTCTTTCAATGATGTATTTTGAGACATCCCGTACACAGTATTATTACTTACTCTTCATTTTCAAACCGGCAACACTATATTGCCCCATAAACAATGATTTATTGTACAACCGGCAACGCCGACCCTGCAATGCTGGCATTGGCAGCGTATAACCTCGATTCCATCTCCATCTCTCTTTGCCTCGATTACGTCACACGCGTCTCTAGCTCTTAGACACATATACACATATTTATGAAATATTAATTAGTTCCCTAATCTAAGTATATTTTCCTATCTTCAACATGATAATGACATTCTAACATTCTACGGAATGAGTCAATTTCGGTACCGACAAAACTAACGCTATAAATACCCAACATTCGCAGTTACTTTCAATATCTTACGTTGGTATAGAGGCTAAGGACAATATCTAGCACCCGGACGATTCAGGTTCGAATCTCATAACTATAAATTTGTTTTAATCAAAATCACGTGACAAGGGGGCCTGAGCAATGATGCGGAGTCCCAAGGGGGACGAAGGCGGAGTACTGAGGGGGCTGATAGGTGCGGCGGAGTACCAAGGGGGCCGAGGGGCGGAGTTCCACGCTTGAATCGCTACGATACTCATTCCATCCTGCGTCGATGACGTCACACGTTTCCCTCACTCCTGTTTGAACCAAAAATTACAAAAAGTTCAGCTCCATAAGAAAATACATGAGGTTTTGAGCTCGTATCGATGTTGTTCATCTGCTCACAATTTTTCGTTAGATACAATGGATCGATCTTTTTTGCGAATTTGATAGCCGTTGCTAGCAACGTTCTGTTGTCTTGAAAATAGCATTCAATGTTCTCAGTGAAATCGAATATAGAAATTTGTCCTGTCTGAAAAAACTCAGCTCAAAATAACTTAGTATTATTTATATTTTTCATACATTCTATCCTTGATAATGTCAATACCCACAATACAATTTCACAACATCCAGTGGTCTTTCTGTGTTGTTACTATTGACAGTTAGTTGACAAGCCGCGTATTAGACTTTTTGACCTGTTTGATCGTAGTTGCTTCAATTTCAAGTTATATTCAAGAAGATGGATGTTGATTTTAATGGTGGTAGTATTACTCGAATAGATATATCTGAGAAAGCAAATGCAATAGTATCTAATATGTTACCGGCCAAATCCAAGTTAGTTTATGTGACAACATAATATGACCAATTTCGTGAATGGTACGTCAAGAAACAGTTGAAGAATTATTACTTATAACTATAGATCTATTTCTATTGAACCTTGAACCTTGAAGAACCTTCACTGTTTCAAATTCTGATACCATTGTGATATACCGCAAGTATAGAGCACTACGGCCGCCTCATACAAAAAGTAATAGATCATATTCGGAATATTCGACGGGAAAATGTATCAACCAGCTTGATTATGAAATAGCTGGGAAAAGACATATATAAGAGCTACACAGGTCACTGTTTCAGGAGAATCTCTGTAACTCTTTTATACAATGCAGGGGGCAACTATACATTCATGAAACATCACGGTGGCTGAAAAGCTGCCTCCGTAGCAGAAGCATACACCGAAGATTGTTTGAATAACAAATTTGAGATTTTTAACAAAATATCGAATTGTCTATCTTCTTCCAAACAAACTGAAATATCTGACGAATATATGGAATCAACTCACATTACAATTGATTATTATTCCAAATAATAAAATTGTTTTATGATGAATGATCGATTAATAATTGACTTTCTCAAAAATAAAACCTTCAAAATGTAATATTTCATGTTTACTTTGACAGTGAAAAAATGTCTATTTTCCACGGTGAAAAAGTGGACATACACGCATCAACAGAGATGTAGAAATGTCAAATTCTGTGACAGTTGAACAAAAACACATTTTTATACAGAAAATCATCGTAAAGAGAAGAAGTAATATTGAAAATACCCATATGGCAAATGACAAATATAAATAACTCACCTTTCCCGACATCAGCTCTTTGTTTGGTCTAACTTTTTCAAACAGTTTTTTCATAATCATCCTTTGTATTTGCGCCAAAGATGCAAATTTTTTCATGAGCTTCAACCTATTTGAGAAAAGGCAAACTTCGTTGGAAAAGAAAGTGTTGTTTGAAACACAGTCTCTCCAAAAAACAATTTCTTCTTGATTTTCTGGGTAAAGTGCATATGAAACACTTTTCAGATATCGCAATACATCTCCTGCATTCATGGTTACCAAAGAAACATTGAAGTAGCGGAGGGGACATTTGGGAGGAACAGGATTCACAATTTAGTTCATTGACTAGCAAGTGAACCAGAGTTTCTTCCGTTTTGTTATATGTAATGTAATAATGAGTTATCTACAAGTCATTGTTCAATAGATTTGCTTCATTTCATTCAAAGAGATTCTGGGAAGGTGATTATTTAGCATTTTTGACTTTACACTGCTCTCCAAGTTCGAAATATAGTGAATGTTGACATTGGTAACAGGATGGTACTAACGGTAAGATATAATTCACTTCAATTTTGGAGAGATAAAATTCAGTCTGAATTAACTATAAACTATTTTCAATACTTTTCAACTATCGTTACGATTTTGTTCAAAATTTATTTTCCTGTTCGACACCAAGACAGTTGAAACATATCATTAAGTTTGGCAAACTTTAGAGTTTACTTTACAGGGCTACCCTGACAATCCTTTGAAAATTCAGGAAAAAAAGTTGAAAACGCAATTCTAGCTATGAAAATGGAAACACCACTGTTCCGAGCTTTCATAAAATTATGTGTTTATGAAACATTGGAAACAAATTAGGCTAGGCCGGGTCTGTCTGAAGGATAACTAGATTTATTGAGGTTATTTGTGTATTTTCACAAATTATTATTTGTTTCTGAAACGTAATTATATGTTTTCTAGTGCGTAGTAGTAATATAACAAAATATTCATTTATTCGTTTCAAATGTGAAGCAACAATTTTAATGCAGGCAAAATTTGACATTCGAAGAACTGAGAATCATTTAGGAATCAATAGCAATTACGAGCGTGTCGTGAAACTGCGTAGAAATGTTTTGCAAAAATTATGAGGAGGTACAGAATCGGTGTGTTACATTATACACTGGGTCCCAGCTAAAAGTTGTCACCACCTAATCTGCAAACAGCAATTGTGGAAACTATAAAGATTTGTGGGCGTCAAGAACTGGCTTCGAGAGGAACAAACGATTCTGGCCCTGTTTCTATGACTTATGAGGAGTCAGTCATAAATGACAGCAATTTCAGAGCCATCTTAAGAATGAGGATGGAATACAAAATTGCTCAAACACAGCGAAAACATTGCTCTGAACGCGACATATATGACCGCCAAGGTCCAAAATGATCCGATATCGATTAGTGGGAAATGATTCAGAAGAAAATTGTAAAATATTTGAATGAAGCGAAAACCTTCGGTTTTGTAGAGGAAACTGCGATATTTCGGGACATGAACAACTTCCACTATGTGTTAGATACACAAAAAAGGTCGAAACTTGTTATGCAGTGAAAGAAAATAATCTCGGATTTGTGAAAGTCAATAATACAACTCCACAACCATTGGTTGACACGATCATAGTGTCTCTGAAAAAACTTGCCATTGACTGCAACGACATGATGAGACAGGGGTACATGATGATGAAAATAATGAAGTTGTCATCAGCTGTTTCCACTACTTCAAAATCGAGTTTTTCTTGTTTCGAATGTTTGCACAAACTGAATTCTGATCATGAAGCTATCTCTTATATAACTACGAAACACTATGATGAGGTATATTTTATGAAAACTTCATTGCCACCTATTTGAAAATACCTGAAAAATAGGTAAATTAATTGACATCACAGGTATGGGACAAGGGTGAAAATATTCGAATACTCAACTATATTATAATCCAAGGTTCAGGATGTGAAAATATATTTCTTTCCAAAATGTTTGTGTTTTCTTTATTGGGCCGGATACTTTTTGGACCACCCTCTCACCCAGTTGTCTCACAGCCAAAATCATTGCAAAATGATAGTTAACAATAGTTACATCGTATTCTTCTATCGACGTGATTCAATGGGAGATTGAATCTCATCAAGTTACATCGGTCGGTGGCCGGAAGGTTCGACGTGGGTGCTTTGTTCACTCAGTCAATTGGCCGATGTGTGATTCGATGGTTCAAGCCGCAGGCTGCACGCTCGATTTTCACTTGCTATCATCTAACCCGTCTTAGGAATCACACGTTGGAAAGTAAGACTTCGTTAGTCCGTAGCTGGCACAGGTTTCGACTTCGAGGGTTGTCGTTCGTAGGGGTGCGATACCTGGTTAACGGAAAAAACATATTTTATACATATTTTTTCAAAACATCATCAGGAGTTAGCATGTTAGTCATCTACTGATTGAATCCTATGTTTCAGATTCAGATATTCAACTTTCCAAAGAGTTTACGCGCCAACTGAGATGAAATTTTGACGCGCATTTGAAACCAAATTGTACTCGCCCCAGAAGATTGGTCACACAAACTGATTTCGATAGTACATTGGCAAAATATGACTCAAGTGGGCGGAGTCGTTCAACAGAGAAAGATTTTACGTTTCTGCGCTCTCTCAGTTGGCGCGTACTATATTACTTTCGCGTAGATACATATATATTCCTGATTGGGAAGAAGGAAAAGATTCATTCGAGAAGAAGAACTTATTCCGTTATTCAAACAAATTGAAATTTTGTTCTTATCCAATGATTCAACTGTTATGTATCTGCACATCAAGTGTTTATACAAGGCATATCTGCTGAAGCTTCCATTC
This sequence comes from Leptinotarsa decemlineata, assembly GCF_025532065.1. NCBI lineage: Eukaryota > Metazoa > Arthropoda > Insecta > Coleoptera > Chrysomelidae > Leptinotarsa > Leptinotarsa decemlineata. The sequence goes on along the minus strand of NW_027412530.1, from coordinate 3,575 downwards.
AATATCTGCAGAACTAGGTTCTAACATATTTCAATTTTGCAAACGTTAGTGGGTCAACAAGAACAATGACTAACTTGACACAACCAGTCAATTGAAAATTGTTATTAATGATCCGTAGCTCAAAAATTTTTTTGAATACAACAACTGTCAAATATTATGTTTTCATTTGTGTATTCAATTTGGAATGAATTTCATTATCTGTGAAAATATTGATGATTTCAATAAATATTTTTCCAAAAATTCAAAACAGTTGTTGTTTCAAGCGATTTCGAAATGCAAAGTTGAAATTTTGAGAATCAATTCATCAATATTTTCTTGATGAACCATTTTCTAAAAATATAGCGTTTTCGAAATACAAGTGTTGAAATTAAAAAATTTAAATTTTATTTTGTCCAGAACTTCTAATATATTAGCCTTAGTTGAATATGATGTATATTCCTCAGCATTTAGGTTTGATTACGAAAGAATGGTCCAACAAAAGGATCACCCAAATTCCTGCCACAAAATTTAATTTTGGAAATATTGGATGTGAATTTGACGTGAAATATATTTGAATCACTTCAGGATCGAAAATTTTGACAATTCATTTTCCTCTCAAGATAAAAGGTAAATTCATCCAAAATAACGTATGATGTACAACAAAGTCATACAATTGACAAATTTCGTGAGGATCTCACAAAATTTAACTCTTCTGTCGATGTGAGGGTGGCACTTGCACTTGTCACTGCTATATATCGTATTTCAGATGTTGATGGCTCTCTCCATATGCACATGAGAACATATTGTTACGTTATTCCCCGTGGGTTCCCCCAGTAGTCAATACACTGAACAATAATCAAACTTAACTCCATTCCACTTTATAAATACAACAAACACTTCAACTAAAACTTCGACTATTATTCGAATATCTATCGCCTTACTAGATCGCTCCACGTACCGCACTGTCACTTCCGCTTGACTGTGGCGATGGGCGAGTGGATGGCGCTTATAATTCGGCAATCGAAGGCGCCAGAATATTCCTTGAAATTCCATCGAAGTCTCGTAGCATTATTCTCAAAGTAACGCCACGCCTGGAACGGTGGCGAACGTCGAACATTCGCGCGCTCTTAGCTACGTCATAGTTGGTTTATGGCTTCCAGTGGCGGCCAGCGTTTTTTTCTTTAGGGCATGATTTACAACAATATGAAAATATTCCAGATATTCTTTCAATTTTCTCAATGAAATGAGCCTATATAAAGTCTACAGTCTCAAAACTTTGAAAAATTTAGACATTTCGGGCAGTTCCGGAGCCTTATTTTTGGGGAAAGGGGAAAAAGCTGAATGAAACACCACATATACAGTGTTGTAATCTGACGCAGAAGTAGATTTCCTTCAAAACTATATTAGGTTTCCATATACCTATCTCTTCTGCTTTCACACAAAAGGCGTTTATATATTTCACTTATGAGTAATTTTTTCATCTCAACAATGGAACATCCTGTATTGCAATGAAAAGCAAAAAAGGATTTCATCAAAAAATTAAGAATCATAAATAGTGTATTATATTAATAAATGCTCAAAATGGTGTCCATTATTCTCGATGCACAGGCGAAGTCTTTCTTGAAATGAGTGCTGAACCCTGGATAATATATTTTTCGATATGGAACTAAACACTTTTCTTATTCATACTTTCATATCCTGAGGTGTCGTTGGCGGTGTATCGTGAACAATTATTTTGGTATATCCCCATAAAAAATTGTCGAAACTTGTAAAGACCGGAGAACTGGCTGGCCAGTTCTGTTGACCTCCTCGTCCTATCCATCTATTTGGATATTGTCTATCCAACTCGTTTCTAACACGTCTATCAAATTGTGCTGGATCACCATCTACCTGCATCCACATCAGTTGACGAATATCAGGAGGTATACTTTCCAATAGCAGGGCCTTGCAAAAAAAAACCAGGGGGGGAAATAATCTCAATTTTCCGAACCCTACCAGCAAAATTTCTCAACTTTTGAAAGAATTAAAGCCGAGGGATTAGTTACTACAATAGTATATTGATTTTCCTACTTAGCTGTCCAAAGATTGGCATAATGATTATTCCGGCTAGGGTATGCACAAACAGAAATGAATTTGGTGATTATAAAAATAATAATGGGAATTATTCTACTTTGGTCCAAGGTCCTCGATCTTCCACCGTATCCACCATGTATAGGAATATTCAATGCAAATGATTGGAAACAACACTCAAATAATATTATGCTTATTATTCTCCACTATTGTTTTTTCTATCTTCACGGCCCGAAATTTCTTAACTTTTCCGAGTCGAAATAACAGCGAAAAGTTGGGGATTTTGTAAAATTGTCACTTCAAAATTTTGTGAACTGTTCAGGACGGTTTCTGTTTTTTCGTTAATCAGCTGTCGCCCTCATACGAATGACAACTCTCAGAAGTTGAGAAACTTGTGAGAGCTAAGGACTAACGAGATTTTGCCTTTTAACGTGTGATACCTAACACGATTGCAGAATCATTCCAGTTTCAGCCAGATAAATTCTCTCGAGAAAAATATCTGGTCGAAGTGGGAATCGATCCTCGGCTTCCGATCGTGAGTCGGGTGCACTACCACCGCGGCCAATACACAACTGTTCTCTTACTTGGGAGAATTTTTGAAGTTTTCAAACAACTCAGAATTTGAAAGTATGGGATCTCCAAGTTATGCATGTTGGGAAATCCCAACATTCTCCTGCTTCTTTCCCTTTTCTCATTACCTCTCCCTTTCTTTTCTCTCATTTTAATTTTTTTTATTTTTATTATTTTTTACTATTATTTTTTTCTATCTTCACGGTCCAAATTTTCCCAAGTATTTCCAAGTCGAAAAAGCAGGGGGGGAGTGGGCATAACCCTTCATGTGTACTCTTTACAAACAGTTTGCACAGAGTACCAGCCATCCACTATTCAACAACACGAGCACCACACATCTGCACTCCACGAAGATCCAGCCACGAATGAATAACCACACTGCTTTCTGTGAGCTCATCGCGTCCCTTCCCCACCACTATAACACGAGCACCTCACATCTGCACTCCACAAAGTTTCAGTCACGAATAAATGATTTCGCCTTCTGTCAACGCATTGAAATTGGTCGCTGTGACGTCGGCTCTAGTGGACTCTTGAAAACAGAGTACGCACGTCTACACTTCGAGAAGTTCCAACGACCACTGACATACTCATTTAGCCTTCTGTAGGCGCATCGAGTTGGGATTGTTGGTGGGAAGGTTAACTTATCAATTTGGAATGATGGGGATTGTTCGTACCCTATTAGCGATGTGCGCACAATGGACAGATTGTGGTGGGAAGTGGTTCGCTATCGACTTCATAAGAATTGATTATTTTCATATTGAATCATGTCATTCCAAACTACAGATTTTTTCACAGAGAACGTGTTGGACGTGCTGAGGGGGAGTTGGCTTTTGCCAAACATCCCTACAGTGTGTCCAAGTCGACATTGACAGTGCTCGATTACACGGTACTGAGGCCGTGGGGGTCGAAATTCAACTGAGCAGGGGTGTCACAGAATAATCTCGGTTTACAACCCT